>NW_027554696.1:0-103229 GCF_964188315.1 Podarcis muralis
CTAAGTAGCTGCAGCCGCCGCTTCCTCCATCTCCTGCCTCCCAATCATCTGCTGGTTGCATGCGGCGACTGGAGCAGAAAAGACCCCTGTCGGGGCGCTTCATTAGCGTGCCACTTCTTCTCTATCATATGACAATCGCCTTGGGAGGAGGAAGGAGGGGAGGGAGGAGGGAGGATGAAGGAGGAGGAGGATGGGGGGAGGAGGGGGGAGAGAGAGGCGCAAGAGGGCTGGCGGAAAGGCATAATCTGGTTCCATTGACACCTATTTACACGGACACCTTGGGCCAATGGGAAGCAGTGCCATCGGAAGCCAAAGCGCAGCCGCCGGAATGGAAAAGGGGTGAGGACCGCAGCCCGGGAAGGATGTGTGCGAGGGAGACGCAGAGAGGGGTGGGGGAGAGGGGGGCGCGAGCAACCGTGCGAGTCAGCCAGCCCGGGTTGTGTGCATGCGGAGTCTCTGGGCGCAGGGACTTGGCGGGGCGCTTCGCCCGCAATTCACACTTACAAATGAAGCAACTGAGAGGCTGGAGGGGGAGAGAAGGGGGGGCGGATGGGGAAGCCGGAGGAGGGATGTTTGACGTGGCAATTGCTTGCCTGGCCTATTCTGCTTGTTCGACATTGTTCCCTGATTTGTATTGTTAGCTAGCTTCAGGCTGGGCCCCCTGTCCCGTCCCGCGCCGCCCCCCACCCCGCCCCCCGTTCCTGGCGAGGGCTCCCCCTCCCCCCTCCCCCCCCCCAGCTAGAAAGGCCTTTCTCTCGCCCAAATCCGAGCCAGCTCTTGTCTTGGCGTTTCTAAGGACTCTTTTTAAGAAAAGGGGAAACTCTCTTGTGTTGTGTGGGCGCTCGGAGTTTGGCGGCGTTTGGGTCTGTTTGTTTTCGAAGCGCAGTCGCTTTCCACCCCTGTCTTTCCGCGGAGGAATAAATCACGCTCTGGGTTGGGGGATGAGTTATTTATTTAAGGGCGGATTTATTTATTTTCTTGGGAGACGGTCCAGCCACATGTTAAGCCACTTTGAAGTCCCCCCCCCCCCGTGGATTGCCAGGGAGGAGGGAGACCTTAAGCACATGCACGCTGCCGAAATCGGGCCGGAGAGTGGGGAGAGGGAGACTTAGAAGTGTTCGGATCCCTTCCGTGTTTTGTTTTATTATTTGAGGGGTTGGGAATGTTCTCTTTTTTTCTTTTTTTGGAATCTTCCTCGCTAAGAAAGGCCAACCTTTCATCCCCAGTGAGAGACCCATCACTTTTTAAAGCAGCGAAGATCTCCCTCGCTGCTTTCTTCCTTCTTTCTGGCAATTTCCCCTCTAAGGAGGCATGAGGAGCGGAGAGAGATAGGAGATCGCCTATCTCTGCTTCTTCTTCTTCAAATTAATGTTGGTGCCTGCTAAACAGTTAAGGAGGTTTCAGGTAGGCTCGGGAATTGCATGTGCACCATCCTACCTAATCAAAGTACTTGTTGCAGTGGATGAGATTTTAGGCCATTTCACCATTTCACTGAAAATAAGGGAACTTGAAAAGTGGCTGGATCGTGAGTTATGTGCATGCACGCATGAATGAATAATCTTATGATCCCATGAAAAACGGATCCGCTGAATTGGTCTACCTTACCTAACTGGCATTTCTTGTTTACGTGTAAAGAAGACACTCGGGTATGTTTAGAGCGCGTCTATAACAGCAAACTATTTAACAGCGCGATCCTGTGTATGTCTACTCAATGGGATTTACTCCTAGGTAAGTATAGATCTTAGTACATAGAGAAAGTCTCAATTGTATTGTTGGGACTGGGATCGGGACGTTATTTCCCCTGTTCCGTGCGATCCATTAGCAGGTTAAGCTGAAGTATCTAGATTTCAGCAGATTTTTGTCGCGATCAAAAATTTATTACATTCAGTAGGCACCCCAGGTAAAGTAAGTTCCGTTGATTCTCGTGAAACTTCCCACAAGCGTAATTAGGATTAGATCTTTTCGCACGTTCCTTCTTTATTGTGTACACCAGGATCGTAACGCGTGGGTAATACATGTGAGTCCTCTGAGTCTCGGGATTGGCCTCGACTCCGTTAAATGCTTGTGGTAAACCTGGTTTCGTAGTTAAGTAACGTGTGAAAGGACAACCTACATGTACACTGCGTCTCAACCGAGTTGTGGAGCTCTCCAGCGTCTCCACGACATCCGCCAGCGCTCTGGTCCTCGGCGGGGGAGGGGGAGGATCAAAAGGATCGCTGAAATCTAAATAAAGACTTTCCACTCTTGAGGAGGTGACCTACTTCTGTATTCCCGTGTAAATCACTTACACACCTCTTGTGTGACTGTTGATACGACGCGGCGAAAGTGACAGGTGAGCAGTTCAACACGTTGAGCAATGGGTTTAAAAGTCGTGCGAAAGCGATATTCTAAAAAGAGATTGCAGAATAGTTTCTCTCTTGCAAAACAAAAACAAAACCCCCACCCCACCCCCCCACCGCAAATCCTCCCCTCTAACGTAGCTGCGGACTTCGGAAAAGGCGGACGCGCCACGCTTGGAAGGGATGCTTGAGAAAGGACTCAGGCAGCGCCCAGCATGGAACCTCAACATGCCCTGAGGTTGGGATCTGGAGGCATCCGACTTTCAGAGGACAGCGCAGTCGTCGCCCTCTTACATGCCCACCTTCCTTTAGCGCCAAAGTTCTCCGAGACATTCCATTCAAAGCGAACCAAATGTCCGGCTGGAAAAGGGCAAGTAAAATGACGAGAGTGCGGAGTTACCTCTCTTACCAACAAAACCCAGAAGCCTTCCTCTTCACGAAATATGCCCCCAGTATAATTAAGAAACAGTTTTTAATACTCTTGGGCAGATTTTATTCTTACAACGAGCCTATAGAGTAGGCCAGTAATATCTTCAGCATAGGAAGACGAACAGGGCCTTTTTGGTTTTTTTAACTCAGGGGAACCAGGCGCACAAAGAGGACCGACGGGGCCGGCAGGAAACTTATTAAACGGTCAAACGAAGTGGCAGCGAACAGCTGAAATCATTCTTAAAAATTGTCTTTGGTGACCCAGGTTTCAAAAATATACATTTTAAAAAAAACATCTGGGAGGCAATAGAGGTTTAAGATACGCCGAAGGAGGTATAGGTCTTTCCCCTAACTCATAATGATCCGGTGGAACGCCTTGCCACTTGACAGTTCCATCGGCATCCACGCAAATTTAAGATGAGGCAAAAACGGGCGGGGGTCAGGGTTGCTGTCATAAATGCAGCTTTTTGGAATTCCTCATCCTGTAGGATGCGAGCCAGAGAGATCAGCAGATGAGAACTCATTAGGAAACCCTGAAGCTGGTACCACGTAGCTGCTGGTTCGCTATTCTAGAAGGAAGATCCGGACCGAAACGACGCCGAGCGGGCTCAACGTGACAATTCCAGGCTATCCCTTCACCTCTGTCTCGCACCTAAAGGCTCCAAGCCTAGACGCAGTTCTCTGGGAGTGAGCATCAGGAACTCGCCCCTGCACACTCTCCACACCACACTGTGTTATTTTTATTTTATTTCTAAATGACATTGAGTTTTTTGAAAAGAAAAGGAAAGAAAAAAGAAAAGAAAAGAGAGTGGATCGTTTATTATAAACTTCTCTCTCTCTCTCTCTTTCACACACACCCCCCCACCCCCCCACACACCACATTAACTGCATTTTCGTTGCTGGTCAATAACTCACCAAAACGTAACTTAAACACGACGAATTTAGGAGATTAAACAATTTCATTAATATTGAAATGGCGGCGGAGCCGGAGCGCGGCCGCTTGAGATGCACACGCACGTTTTTCAATATTAACAGAAGTACTTGAAGAGAAGAATAATGTCACCTTCTTAATTCAGGAAAAATAAAGCGTCGTCGTGGGGCTGGGGGCGGGGTGGGGGGGGGGTGCGACGAGAGCGGGAAGAAAGAAGAGAAGAAAGGGACCCTAAGCCCAAATTTCTTGCGCAACGTTGTATCTACTGATTCTTAAATTGCATCTTGAAAGAGATCTTTCTTATAGATCCTGCCGTACTTGGCTGGAGTACCACATTGTGTTTGTGTGTGTGTGTAATTGGGACACACGCGCACGCGCGCACCTTTATCCAAACTGGACCAGAGTAGTAAACACTCTGCATCTCTACGCGAGAAGGAGCGCAAAATTATTTCTCAAAGTCCGAAACCACCTTGGGAAGATTCATTGCGGTTATTGCATAGGATAAGTCGCTCTCATATTTAAAGCTTCCATCCCATGGACACTGCGCTGGACACAGTAAGCTGCCCACTGAGCACTGTGGGACTTGCTTCCTAGTGACCACGCACAGGGTTGAGCTCAAAGGGAAGCAACGGCTCTGGCAGCAAGAGGGAATGCTTTGCGCACGTGTCGAGGAAGGGACGCAGGCACCGCCCTGGCGAACGTCTTTTTGGCTTTCCCCAGGAAAGACGGGTGCCCTCGATGGGGGCTTAGCTGCTTCCGCGGCACTGTAGAACCTCCCCATGCCAAGCAGTCTACCTCTGAATGCCGGGGACAGAAAACGAAAGCATGGCCATTACCTTGACGCCCTCCCTGAGCGCTGCAGGACATCTGGTTAGGCCAGATGGACTTTTTTGGTCTGATCCAGCCGGGTAATTGTTGGGTTGCGCTTGGAAGTAAAAGGAACCAAAGCTTTAAAGGAGTTCCTTTTGTTTCACGGTTTATATGCTCACCTCCCCAAGCAGGCGCTTCCGCTCTTTTCTCGTAAAGGTTCAGGGTTTTGTTCCTAGGACATTTCTCTAGTGGAGCAACGGAGTGCCCAAATCATTCCAGTGTCCTAAACAGCAGAAATCTAAATGGCGAAGTTGGTGGGGGGTTCTTCCTGCATCCAGAGTTTGGGATTCTCTTTTGGGGTGTGTGGGAGACCCATGGACGTAAATAAGTTTATACACACAGTCACACAAGCTATTAAGGCTATACCTCTCTGCCCACTGACTTAACAGCATGTCCCAATCTATAAACTAATTATGAGTAAAAATGTCGTGGTGCTTCGGTCCGCCTTAAGAAACCCCCTTTAGTTCTGCGGGTAGTCACGCATCATCGCTTCAAAAATTCAGATCCACAAACCACTTAAGCCTACTGCCAGGCTTTTCACTCGATCCATGCTTCCCCCCAACGCACACACAAATAAAGAGTTAATGCATTAATTTACTGATCATTACTGTAAAATCACACGCTGTACTTCGGACAAGTTATGAATAAAAGAGAGAAAGCATCGCGATCCGGAAAGCTGTTGACTTGTCTGCAGAACCCATCAGCGCAGCCTGACTGTTGGTGTATTTACCCGGAAGCAAAATAAGCAGCCAAATGGTCACTTTATTTGGGAATATAACTCAATAAGAAATAACTGGGGATTACTTCTGAGTAAATTTACACGAGGCTTCCGGAGATCCTGAGCACGTTTTTTCTAAAGAATTTCCCATTAATTTCCGAGGCTTGCTTCCGAGTAACAGCGCGTCCTTCCTCAGAATTGCACGGATTTTAATAGGAATCTTTCCCTACCCTAAGAAGGGGTACGGATTCTAAAGCACGTTGCCACTGCATTCAGGAAACCTTTACGCGTAAAAATGTATAGGGTTGAGGCTCAGGGTTCTGTGCGTCACTTTGGAAACGGAAAAGAATTTTCCTGATTGTCTCTCATACTCCTTTCACCCATTAAAAAAAATAAAAATCTTTTTCCAAATCCATCCTCGCAGTTTTAAAATATTAAGCGCACGCCTCAAATGTTATTTTGGGTTTGGAGACACGAAGGAATCACTCGCCAAAGGGGGAATCAACCTCTATTCTGTAGGAAATCAAAACAAATAGACTTGGAGGTGGGGTGAAGAATGTGGGTGGGTGGGAGGGAGGAAAGAAATCTTATTCAAATAAGGAGCTCAGGGGAAGTGTTGGGAAAACTGTATAAAAACCCACATAAGTCAATTATATCCAATGGAAATCCGTCGGGCGCAGGGAGCATTCAAGGCGCTCCCGCGGACCACCTTTCTGCATGCATGGAGAGTTCGCTTTAAGCCTCCTTTCCCACAAGTTAGACCACACACGTTTTCCAGATTTGGCAATAATTTATGCTAATTTCCCCTCCATAAATCCACAATTCGCTTCAGTGGCGAGCCGGGGAGGGAGGGACGGAAGGCGAGGCGAGGCGAGGACAAAAAAGTGACAAGCACCACAATATTGATTTTTGGGGATGTGTTTACACGCAGATGCGTTGCTGGGGGGGGGTGCCCCTCAACTTTTGCACGGATTATTTACACACACACGTTTCAGAACTCCAAAAGAACCTAAGAGCTTTGTTTATGAAAGTGAGGGCTCATACCAGCTTGTTAATATTTACAAAACAGTGGGAAGAGGGGCTGAAAGGAAGGCGAGGAATTGGGGACGGGTGCGGGGGAGAGATGTCCCAGCTTCTTAAGGTCTCCTAGGCGGCCACTGCCAGCAACAATAATCCAGTCCTCTCTGAACCCCTCTTACTTTGTGGTGGGGGCGAGCGGGGCGGAGAGGAATTATCTGCGGGCGAAGGCGAGAGCCAGGACCCCCACCTGATGCTCACTCTCTCCGCCATCGTTTCCTGAGAAAAGGATACACATTTTTATTTTATTTTACTGCTTGAAGTTGGGGTTAATTTGCGCATTTAAATGTTTTTTTAAGCAGGACGCGGGGGGAAATGCGGTGACCACAAGAAGGTGCGGGTTTCTTCCCTTGTGCCTTTTGCCAAGCGATCTGGCTACTTTGTGGGAACTGGGGGCTTTAAAGGCATCAAGGCGCGCGGGCCTTTGAGCTCTCTCGCATTAGGCATTCTTTCGCCAAATCTTCCACTTTGGTGGCGTGGAACTACTTAGGGTCTCTCCCTCCCTCCCTCCCTCCCTCCCTCCCTCCCTCCCTCTCCCGAATGATTCTGTTCCCTTTGCCTGATCAGCGCTAAAACAAATTCTCCGTGCCTGTCATTTAAAAATATAAAACCTCTACTGGGTCTAAAACACACACACAAACCTTCCTCTCTAATCGATATTTACAAACAACAACAACAAACCAAAAAAAAGGAAAGAGTTGGTAGCCGCTGTTAACCGAGGCATGCGTTTTACCAGAAAGCAAACCACTGAATTCAAATGGGACTTGTTTCCCGGGCGGGAGTTGTATTTGAACGTGTGGGAAGCTGCCGAGGTCTGGCCGAATCCTATGCATGCATCGCTGAAAAGAAGTCCCAGCGAGATAAAAGTGGTTTATTGTCTAGCCAATGAGCATAGGATCACAACCAACCTAGACATGTGATGAGTCGGGCAAAATTCCTCCTGGCTTGAGAGGATCATGGGTGTCGACTAAATAAATCTTGACTAGACAGCAAGGCTGCAACCCGAGGCTCTTCTACTTGAGGGTAAACAGACCCGTGGGCCAAGGTAACTCTCTTGCTTAGGAGAACGTCTGGATGGTGCGCTTAAAATAGACTCCGTGAGCGGAGGAAGGCAAAGCATGTGAGACCAAACACGCACCATAGATTCCACCCTACGTTTGCGATTGCTTTTTTTTTTTAGGGGGACACCACCGAGCAGCCAGATCCTATGCGTGTTTATTTCTTATTCAATGGCTGTGGGTTTTTTGCACAGGGAACCCCCCTGAACTCCCTTTCCAGTAGTAATCTCGCCCCACACTTGCAGAAAATTGCATCCTCGCAGCCCGATCCTATGCGTGCCAGTAAGTCATGGGACTTACTTGCGTTTAAAGTGTGCGTAGGACTCTAGCCTGTCTCGAATTTTAATTAGCCAATGAGTAAAATACCTTTCAGTTGAGTTTTCCTGAGAATTCTATAATTATTTTGGGTGGGGCACATTAATGAATTAAATTAATATCCTTCCCGCCCCAACCCTTCTATGTCACGTCAGCAGCGCTAGCAATAAAAGCAACGGATCTTAACCTGCTCAGGGAGTTTGTACCTGCTTAAGTATGTTCATGTTTGCAGCCCTTCAGCTCAATCTTATGTCTCTTTATGCCGAAGTAGGTCCCAACGGGCTTACTCCTTCACACCTGGGAGTAAGTCTCACTTCACTTACTGGGGATTTACTTCTGAGTAGACTTGCGCTGCCGCTCTTTAAAGAAGGTCAGCTGAAGAGCGCGAGCGGATAGCGCGAGAAGTTTTGCCTCCCAACTCTCGCTCCGCCGCTCTTTGCTCCTAGAGGAAACAGCGTCTGACCGCGTGGCGCGAACTGAAATCGAGAAAGAAGTTCCTTTTTGCTGCAATCAACGTGCAAGCCTTGCGGCTGCTCCCGGCCCAACATCAGTTACACAGATTTGATAATCTCAAAATCGGGGCAGTTAAGCGGAGATCGCAGAATCCGAAAGTCTGCGTGAAGCAGGTCGAAAGGGCTTGCTCCTGTTTGCTCGTACCTTTGAGTTGAATGTGTGACTCGATTCCCGAGGAAAGCACTGCTCTCTGGAGGAGAGTCAGAGATGTCACAGGGAGACATCACGCGACGTGGCAATCCTCCAGCATGTACATGTGAACCTCCTCCCACCCCAGGTCATCCGCGCATGGCCAGGGCTGGACGCAGAGGGCGACGGGCTAACAGCCACTCGTCATCAGGAGGTGAGAACCAGGACGATCCCAAACAAGTAAAAAGTAAACTCTAGTCGGCATCACCTTCACCCCCACGTGTCCCATTCCTGAAATAAAAGTACCTGCTCTGTCCACTGCGTGGTGTCTTTCCTCCTCACCCTTAACCCACGCAGAGATAGCCCAGGTACAGAAAGAAAGAGTTGTCAAACCGAATGCCCTTAGATAATCAAGACAAGATTATACACATGCATATACAGACCATTCTTTCTGTAAGTGGCCCTTAAGACTGACAAATACGCGCGCCCACTTCCCGGGCGGAAAGGCTGCAATTATTATTTCTAAGAAAAGTAGAAGATCAAATCTTTTTCCTCTTGGTTTTAATGTATCTATGTGAGGCTTTTTTCTTCGCCTATTTGTTTGTAAGTCGTTTTGGGTTGCTTTGAGCAAGATAAAAATACTAACAAATTCAATAAATAATGTTTTCTCCCCTCTCTGGAGTGTGATAAACGAGCCGTGTGGCTGGTTTTAGGGATTGTGGGTGGACACGACTAGTCGCAAGCTAGTAAGGGTAACTTCCACTACTCAGGGGTCCTCACACAGCACCAGCTGCCCTGTGTGTGGACTAAGGCTGTGCGTGCTGGTGGGTTGCTTCCTCTTATCTCCTGGATGCCAAGCCATATCTTGGCGCAAGAGGTTGGCACCTACTCCTTGCCCTCCGGTCCCAATCCACGTCCTGCCGCGGGGAGCTGCCTTACAGAAATTCACCTGTCTGGTTAAATTATAAAAGTCAAGCAAGTGAATGAATGCGTTGCTCCGAGCTCGCTTTATGGTGGAGGGGGAAAAACGGGCGGGGATGGAGGTAAACCGCCTGGCCTAGTATAGTGGATGTTGTCCTAGGAAATCCCAGTAACGCAGAGCGATCCTAAGCAAAGCGAATCCCGCTTTCCTTAGACCAGAGCCGACCCCTTTAGCGTAGTGTATTTAGATGGGAAGGGCGGAAGGGCGCCTCGGACGGCAGGCGTGAACCCGGCCGGGACAGCCTGGAGAGCCACCATCAAACTGGGCGGCAGTTTCTGTTTAATGAAACTACCTGCGTGGTGGGTTTCGATTGCCCCTCTGGAGATGGAAAGAATTGGTGGCCGGGAACCAGACCTTTCTCTGTCGCCAGGGAGACCTTAGATTACGTCCCCTTCTAGCTCCAGGACGCGCTGCATCCATCCATCCCTCGCTCCTTCCTCACTGCTCAAACTGCATCTCTGACGGGGCACTGAAATCCCAGTGTTAAAACGAGGGTCACCCTCTCTCTTTTCCACCCTCACCGCTTTGCTTGAGTTTTCCAAACACAGTTTTGGGGAAGTGGGATTTCCCTCATTGGTCAATCTTAGCAGGGGTCGTTTGGAACAGGAAAGTGGCCCTTCTAGAGAACCCCCGGGGTCTTGCCCACAGTTTTATTCTGGGACGCAGCGGATGGTCCGTGGAGAACGAGGGGTTGTGTGCGTGATTCCATATTTTTTAAAGAGATGTAGTATTTCCAAAATCCACCCTTAGTCTCTCTCTCTCTCTCTCTCTCTCTCTCTCTCTCTCTCTCTCTCTCCCGCTCTTTGTAGGAAATATTGCCAATGCCACCTTAGCCCCCGAGGAGGGATTAACTCGCCTTTTTCTCCCAGCTTCTAACTCTGGTGTTAAGGCAGAAGCAGATCGACTATATAATGTGGGCAGTGTTTGGTCATTTGTTCAAGGCGAACAAAGGTTGCGCCTAAGCCAAACTGCATTGCACTTGTGAACCGGGTCCCCCAATCTGAAGTATCTTTTACAGCAGGGGGAAAGAGAACAATTTCGTGTATGTCTAAAAAGGCTCGAACAAAGCCACTTTCCCGAGCATCTCAAAGTGAAGTAGTGAGGCGTGACATTCCCAGGGTGAAAGCGGACAAAGGCGGGGTCAGGGGGAAGAAAAAAGAGAATCAAACAGGCACTTTCACATGTCTGCCCTCAACTGCTGCACCTCTCCATAATAGGAAACAAATGTTGTAAAAAGGAGGATGGCGCCCATTCATTCAAAATAGCAAATGATAGCTAAACAGCATTGTCAAAACTGAAGCAACTTCGGTGGGGTCCCACCCAGAAAAAAGGTTTTGTGTGGTGGTTAATGGATGGGTGGACGAAACTCTTTCGCTCGCCTTAAGATAAATATCTCATTAGACACACACACATATGCATAGATACACACTGGTTGTTAAAAGTGTCTTGTCCTCTCATTCCAACACCCCTTTCGAATATTTCTCTCTCTCTCTTTTCTTGGCTTTAAAATTTCTCCCACATCTTCTGCTATTGGAAGTGCGAAACTGAAATGCGTTTGGGCCCGTTGGAAAAAAATACTGCCAACACAGGTGCTAGATACGTTTACTCGGAAGTAAGTCCCATCTTGTTCAACAGGAGTGGTTGCCAAGGAAGGGAAGTGGGCACGGGTCAGCAGCGGTGCAGATTCTGATCCTGTGCGCGTCTGTTCCAGAAGCCAGTCCCTCTCAAGGCGATGGGTTTACTCATAGGTAAGACGAGACCGGGGGATAGCGTTAAACGCTCCTGTTTCCCGGCTCAGAAATAAATAGTCGGCATCTATCGAAGATCAGGTCAGTCTGCTTCTTGATTCAGCAATTAGCCTTTACAGCGCATGCACGGGGGATGAAATTGTAATTACTGTGCATCATGTTCGGAAGCACCGAGAATGATACCCTCACCCGGGGGAAAACCCTCAAACGCGGATGATTTCTGAACCGTTGGAACTCTCAGAAAGTAACGGGGGGGGGGGGCTTTTTAAAAAACTGTGCTTGTTTATTTTAAATGCATATCTTTCCTGAGAGTCCCTGTAGACCCACCCCCTCGCTCATAAAACAAGATTAAAACCGCATTTTAACACACACACACACACACACACACACACACACACACACGAGAAGATGCATAAATGCTAAATTTGGCATGTATGGGAGTGATAAGAGGCCGTGTTCAAAGCTTTGATTGTTGTGAGCTTCGTGGTTTCTTCAGCTTCTTCCTCCCGCCCCCTTCCACTGGGTTGCCACCTACAGAGCTGACATTTTAAAGACCTAAAAGTGATCACCAAACCCCCTGCATACACCCCCGCACCAAATTCTTCCCTTAATTTCCGGCACTAAAAAAAAAAAAAATAGGTCACTTTGCATCTCTATGGCTAGAAAGCGATTCCTCTGCCTTTGCCAGTGAATTCCCACTCGTGACTGTCTCTCACACATGCAGACAGGGCACAAATCCCGCAAGAACGGAAGCTCCCCTGTGGGCATGGAGAGGATCTGTGCAAGAGCAGAAAAGCAAGCGGTCCCACTGACACACACACACATATTTTCTGGTTCTAAGATAGCAGCGGGTTTTAAAAAACACAATGATAATAACTGAACTGAACCAGTACAACATTGCAGCATCTTGTTTGATGTGTGGGTGTGTTCCTGATCTTCGTTTCAAATCAACTGGTTCTGACAATTTTTAAACAAACCTAATTTAGGAGAAAATTAAGGATACAACTTTATTTGAGTAGTAGATTAACCCAAGGATTTTTTTTTTAAAAAAACCCTTCTGACTCATTTAAGGACATTTAAGTCAAATACAACCCTTGGTGGTTACACTGAAAAGGTTCAAACTGTGCAATAGCATTTTAATTTTAATTTTTTTATTCTTTTCTCAAGATTTATATCCAGCTTGATTGTAATCAAAACTTAAAGTGGTTTGCAAAAAGAATTAAACAATGAAATTTTTAGTAAGAACACGCAGTTAACAACACTATTTAAAACACTAAAACATAATTAAAATCAACAATTAAAACACAAGTCAGCATTCTACATATCTGGGCAGACTTCCCTAAACAAAAATGCTTTTAGCAGGCTCTGAAAAGACTACACTGAAGGTGCCTGCCTGATGTCAATATGCAGGGAGTTCCAAAGTGTGGGTGCTGCCACCCAAAAGGATTAGTTTTTGAAAATTGCAGAATTGACTTTTTTTTTAAAAAAAAAGAATCCCTACAATTACAGATTAGAGTCTCTCTCTCTCTCTCTCTCTCTCTCTCTCTCTCACACACACACACACACACACACACACACACACACACACACACACACACACAGATACAGATTCCTCTTAGGAATGAAAATGCCCAGGGCATTTTGCTGCTTGAAGTTGGACCCCAGTGGTGCCTCCTCACACTTTAAAAGGAGGTTGGGAAACCTGGTGCCCCCCCAGACTTCGTTGGATTCTTCAACTCCCATCAGCTCCAGCCAGCATGGCCAGTTGTCAGGGATGATTATTGGGGTTGCAAAAGCTTTTTCTGCTGGGGCTGACGGATATATAATTAGAAAAATAATATGGAAGACTATTGCAATATATGATCACAGCCACAAGACTGTTATATGCACAAAGATGGAAGTACCCATTATTACCTACTATGGAAAAATGGTTCTATGGAATTAGTGGATTTGGCTGCAACGTTGCTGATGGTCTGAAAATAGGAAGCTGCCTTATACCAAGGAAAACAACTGATCCATCTCATCCAGCAAAATCTATTCTGAACAGCTCTCCTGATATTTTGAAACAGACTTTTTTTTTGCAACTCTGCTAGGAGTGGTTTTTTTAAAATGGGAGATGCTGGGGTTTTAACTTGTTTGATGCATATGCTCTATCGGAAACTTATGGTCCCTCCTAGAGACACTGGATCCTGGACTGAGCAGGAGAACATCCTGGTGGATGGTACTAAATGGGTTCAGTTGGCTGCCCTCCATGGTACCCATCAGCCAGCACCAGAGGCAGCCACCTTGTGGTAGAGCAGAGATGGGAACCTATGACCCTCCAGATGTTGTTGGACTTCAATCACTTGGGCACCATCAGCCAAGCATATATGATGGTCAGTGATGATGGGAGTTTGAGTCCAACGATGTCTAGAGGGTCACAAGTTCTCCATCTCTGAGGTAGAACAACTTCTGGGATTCCTTCCTCCTTCCTATCATTGTGTTCCTCTGGTTTTGTGAATGACTTCTCCTCATAGATCTCAGCTGGGTAGAAATACACATGGCTTGTGTATTTCACATTATCATCCATGCTATCTGGAGGCAATGTAGATTTTCTAAAGACCTAATGAATAAACAAGCACAGAGTGCTGGCGGTGTAATTTACATTGTTAATGCAGATATGTGTATAATAAATATGCATTTGTGTGTCTTCAAATAAACTCTTCTTCATTCTTAACCTGCTCTCTCTCTCTCTCTCTCTCTCTCTCTCTCTCTCTCTCTCTGTGTGTGTGTGTGTGTGTGTGTGTGTGTGTGTGAGAGAGAGAGAGAGAGAGAGAGAGAGAGAGAGAGCGCATTTCAAGGCTGTCTTTAACAATAATGCCACTTATTTGGGGTTTCAAGGGACAAATAAGATGGGAGAGTCTCGGCTTCTTAAATCAACCATCCACTACCCCTGAAGCCATCTAAGAAGCATTGAAGGCTGCATACAGGATGTCACACTGGTTCACTTCAGATCAAGAGCGTAACACCATTCCCTCTTAACACCCTTTAAACTTGATGCTCTCCAGATGTTGTTGGACTCCACAGCACCTGTCAGCCCCAGCCAGCATTGACAGTGCTCAGGGGTGATAGTGGGGTCACAGTCCAGCAACCTCTGGAGAGCCACCAGGACAAATTCATGCCAGATGGGTCTATTGATGGCTGCTACCTATAATGGGAAGACAGGAGGGCCTGGCGTGCTCTGGTCCATGGGGTCACGAAGACTTGGACACGACTAAACGACTAAACAACAACAACAACCTATGATGGATGTGCTTTCCCTCCATGGTTGGAAGCAGTAATGCTTCTGAATATCACTTTCTGGAAGCCACAGGAGGAGAGAGGGCTCTTGTGCTTGAATCCTGCTTGCTGGTTTCCAAAAGGCACCTGGTTGGCTACTATGAGAAGGTAAGGCAGGTAAAGGTAAAGGACCCCTGGACAGTTAAGTCCAGTCAAAGGCGATTTTGGGGTGCAATGCTCATCTCACTTTTAGGCCCAGGGAGCCAGCATTTGTCCACAAACAGCTTTCCAGGTCATGTGGCCAGCATGAATAAACCGCTTCTGGCACAACAGAACATGGTGACAGAAGCCAGAGCACATGGAAACACCATTTACCTTCCCGCCGCAGCGGTACCTATTTATCTACTTGCACTGGTATGCTTTCAAACTGCTAGGTTGGCAGCAGCTGGGACAGAGCAACAGGAGCTCATCATTGTCAAACAGATTTGAACTGCTGACCTTCCAATTGGCAAGCCCAAGAGGCTCAGTGGTTTAGACGACAGCGCCACCTGCTCCCCTAGCTACTGTGAGAACAGGATGTTGGGCTACATGGACCATTGGCCTGATTCAGCAGGCTCTTCTTATGTACTTAAGCTCTTAATAACACCGCCCCTTTCTCAATGTGTGTATCTTCCAGTAATGATGGTGTACACGTGTGAGTGAGGAACTGTCGTGATTCCCTCCTTCAGGGGATGAAGCCAGGCATTCAGAGTGGGAGTGGGGATTGTTTACCAGGCAATCCCAGATGTCCATAGTACACTGGAAGCACTTGTGCAAGAATACTTTTCCACCCTGAGGAGGTTTGTTATGTGTGTGTGTGTGCGCACACACACACACACACACACACACACACACACACACACACTATATATATAATTTAGTATGGAAGAACAGTATGACAACAGATCATCAAGGACAAAATGTAGTGTGTTACATCAAAACATATGCATTGAAAAGTATCATAATCATCAACAATAATAAAGTGTAAAAAATAAAACAAAATAAAAAGTATGCAAAAGGAGCTTTACATGCAATTGTAAATATAATCATGCCAAGCCAATAATTTGGTTTAGAAATGTAACAAAAGAGAATATTCCAAGAAAAATGTTACCATACACTATTATATAGCCCTGTATTTTCATTGACAAGAATGGGCAAAAGAAATAAGAGTACACTATTTTTTGCTTCCCTGTATTGCCTTGCAATCTGCTTTTGGGACCAATTTTGCATTTGTGGGTGGCTTTCTCTAATCATGGAAAGCTTACTAAGTATGGATTGAATCAGTCTTTCCCTCCATATATTTAGGACTACAACTCCAATGAGCCACACATGTGCTGGCTGAAGCTAGTTTGGATGAATGCTGTGGTTTAATTTTATTTGAGACCATGAACACAACATGCCACAATGTCAAGGGAGCACAGAAGAAGCACCAAATGTGCTTAGTGCAAAATTCAGCTCTCTGGGAAATTTCAAGTTTGATGACTTCAAAAGAAGAAAACAAGTTTCCTGCCCTCAGCATTACAAATGAGCAATACCTGCTAAGATCTCAGAAGCAGAAGAGCTGGCAGAAACAGATGCCCAGCAGAGGGGGCAGAAACAGGCTTCATCCTGTTTCACAGTTCCTTCCCCTTTCCCACATGATGAGCAAAACTGGGATAAGTTATGCAAACTACTCAGAATAGCTGCATATAAATTAGGCTACCTAAGAGAAGCGGTTCAAATTTACACAATTTGTTTAGGGTGCACAATAATCTAGCCTTGGAGAGTTTTGGTTGCCTAGTCACAGAAGTGTACATCTTTCAGTGTGCATGGTGTTTGCTTGTTCTTTTAAAAAAGAGCACCTAATTTGTTACTGTCTTATCAAATGAATTTTATTCTAATGACTACATGTGTAAGCCAATCTGGGTTCATTTATGATGAGTAAACTTAGCAAGCAGAATATTTTACTAGTTATCACTCTCTCCTTTCAGCTCTGACAAAGCGATTTTCCTCAAATATTTCTGTAGAGGGCATCCCTGACCAGATTTCCTCTAAATTTAGCACAGTCAAATTCTGGAGTCCTTAGCATATGTGTTAGAAATCTAGCTTGTAATGCAGCAGCAGGAAGATGAACAAGTCAGACCTGGAGGCTCTTGCAATCTTTGAATGAACTCAGAATGCTCTTTTGGTTTCTGGAAAGTATTCCAGTCCAGACACGTGCCTTTCATTCCCTGATTTGAGTGATGGGCTTTCCCACCCCTGTTTTTAAACAAACCTTCCCTCACTCGATGGCAAACATCTCACAGCTTCAACATGCTGGTTCTGGCATATATTATTTTAATTAAGTCAATGGCGATCTTCCCTTCCTGGGAGATCCATTCCATGCTGCAATTAGGAACGTATTGGTGCTAGCACATATGAATATTCAGGAGAGTGTCAATTAATTAGCAGACAGTGGAATCTCATTACGATGCTCAAAACCCTTTTAGTGCTAAGCGGAATTAAAGGGGCATTTGGCAATGCGCTGGATTAGGGAATATTTTACTGTGCACTCATTTAACTTCATTATCGTTGCACTTACACTACCCTCTGATTTTTATTAATTAAATTGCTCATTAATTTGTCCAGAAAGAAAAGATAAAAGTTTTATGATGCCACAGCACTCGTGCTGGGATCGTTTTCAAAAGTGTACTTCTGCCTCACTCCGTTGGCCCAAGGAAGGTAATTTGCCATGCTTAGTAAGGAACTGAACATACAGTCCTTCACATGAATCTACTTGTGGAGTACTCTCATTCATAAACACTCTTTCTTAAGCTCTCCAGAAAAAAGTCTAAACCGAGATCTGGGTCCCTCAATGTGGTACCTCTGGGCACAGAGGAGGCTCCACATCTTTGCTTAAATGTTTTGCTGAAATGTTTCACAACTTGTGTGTAATCTTTGACATTTGCTGTGGCAATAATCAAATAATCAACGAAGGCAAGGTAAGAAAATTGTCCATTATTACACTTGGTGTACAAACATTTGTTGGCATGGCCTTGTTTGTACTCAAGCTGTGTTAGTATTTTATGTAGCTTCTGATTCCAGGCCCTAGCAGCCTGTTTCAGTCCATAAAGTCCTTTTTGTAGTTTGCACACTAAATGACTCTCATGCATTCTTACACGGCTGTATCGGACAGTTGGATCAAAAACTTCACCATAGTCTTTGCAATATCGGTGACTGAAACCTTGAACCACAAGTCTGCACTTTGCCTTCTGTCCCTTGTTTAATTTAAAAAACCCACTTACTTCCTATCACCTTCTTCCCAGGAGGTAGATTAGTAAGAATCCAGATGTTGTTTTGATACAATCCATCCCTCTCCTCCTCTGCAACCTCCCTCCCTAGACAGGCTTCTGTAGCTGGTGCCTCCTCTCTCTCCTCCCATGTGGAAGGTTCCCGAAGTAACGCTGATGCTGTGAAGAAGGACAGCTGTAATGATGGAACACCTCTACTGGTTCTGGAAATGCATCAGCTTCCTCCTCTTCCTCCAACGCAGGCATGGCCGCATAAAGCTGCTCCAATTCATCTCTGGTGCTGCTGCTAGGAGTCTGGTCCTCTGTCGTCTTTCTTGTGCGTCGCCTGTAGAGGGAGCTATGACATTGGAAGGCAGATCTGGACATTGAAAAGTTAGTGAGGGGGAGTATATAAGGTCATTGGCTTCTTTTGATTTATCAGAAAAGTCCACAGCACTATTCCTTGTGTCAACTTTGTTGTGCTCATCAAAATAAACTACATGTCTTGTGCTGCTTTTTCCTCTTTCCAGGTCCATAACTTTGTAACCTTTTCCTCCAGTGGCATATCCCACAAAGATACCTGCTTGCACTCTGAAGTCAAGCTTGTGTCTATGTTCTCTGGGAACGTGGCTGAAGCCTAGGCTTCCAAATACATGAATGTGTGACAGATTGGGAGCTCTCCCATGCCAAAGCTCAAGAGGTGTGGGTTGGCAGTCTGTTCTGGAGATCCACTGCAGTTGCTTCTGCGTCTCCCCACATGCGTTGAGGCAGAGATGCATTTGTTAACATGCACCTTGTCATCTCCATGATGGATCTGAACTTCCTTTTCAGCTACTTAGTTCTGTGGTGGGGTATAAGGAACAGTGGTTACATCTTCAATCCCCTCTTTTTCTACAAGGGATTACAAGTCGCGAGAGCAAAAACTCACCCCCATTATCCATCTTCAGGAGAGCTGGTGCTCTCTGCAATTTGTTCTTCACCAGGGCAAGGTATTTCTGGAACATTTCCAGTGTTTGACTCTTTTCCTTGAGAAAATATGCTACACAAAAAGGCATCAAGTAATATCAGTATGTAATTATTCTCCACTAAGGGAACAAACAATGGACCAGGTAAGTCACTGCAGACTATGTCAAGCACTTTGGTGCTTCTTTGTTCAGTGTGAGGAAAAAAGGAAGGTTCAACACCTTCTCAGAGACACAACTTACATGTTTTGTTGGTGCTGAGGTGTTCTGTGTTAGAAGCGCATTATCAATGGGTCCCATATGAGGAATGTTTGCGTCCCTGTGGAGATGAAGAAGTTGAAACTGTGGGTCACATCTTTTTCAAATATGATCTTTGTAGAGAGGTGCATAACAGGCTATTTTGCCCCATTATGAGGAAACACCTCGAAGGACACCAGAATGGTATCTGGAATAGTTTATGGCTGATGCAAACAATTTAACAACAGAGCTAGTGGCCAGGTTCCTCTTCTCTGCTCAAAGGACTAATAAGTTGATACTTTCACTCTCTTGGCAGTTTGGATCTCATGTTTTTATCCTTTGTATCACATTGTATTTTAAATATGTGTATGTTTTAATGATTATGATTTCATTTCTTGTTTGTTTTCTTACAATGGGTCTGTGACCATGTAATACATGATTGATTGATTGATTGATTGATTGATTGATTGATATCTGGTGCTTGGATCTGATATTTGCTTTAGTGCGCATTGTATCTCTTCTAGGGAGGAAGATGGGGAGAAAACCAGAATCATTTGACTCCATCTCCAGGGACTCCTGCCACTCTCTCCCATTAGCTGCTCCCACTGCCACCCACAAAGACCTGTTGCGCATCCCAATTTGTTGAAAGTCTTGTGGTGCAGCAGAGCCCTTGGTGGCTTTATGCTCATGAGTTAGCTTCTCCATGGAAACTATGTAGAGTCTTTTTGTACCACACATTTAGTGTAAAAGTCAAAGCATCCTTCCAGCCCTGAGTTAGAGGAAGAGCAATATAATCCACAGCCTTTTCTATTACTGTACTAGCAAGGAGTGCTCTGCCAGGGAATATTCTGAAACAAAACAAAAAAACCACATGTGATTTTTTAAATGGATAGTGTAATATGTGAATTTTGATCTGCCATGCCAAAAATCAGGGGAAATCATGCCCAGGTCATGTCCCAATCTGCCATCTTGGATCAAAATGGTGCCCAGTGTCCAAGCGTTTAGAAAGACTATCATCTCCACCTTGAAAAGCTTGTCATGTTGAGTGATGATATCTGAGGAGGCATCTGAATGCATAGAGAACAAGAAGACAAACCATTTTCGAAAATATATACAGTAGTAGATATCTCTCTCTAGGACAGTGGGGGGTAACTTGTGCCCATCATCATTGGTCTTTCCCAGCAATGACCATCCAACAGCATCTGAAGGGCAGAAGTTTGGCAGAGATCAGGGCATCTGACCCTTCAGATGTTGCTGGAATGCAACTCCTGTCATATTTGACAATTGGCCACTCTGGCTGGGACTGGAGGGCCACAGGGTGCCTACCACTGCTCCAGGATCTGAACAACTCAATTGGTTGCAGACAGAGAAGCTTCTGCCTCCGTATGTAACCAGCTGAGATGTCTCTGTGACATCAAGGCAACTCAGGCAATCACTGCAAAGGTTTAATCACCAAAACTATCTCAATATCTCTTAGTGCTTTACTACACCAATATTTGTAGTGCAAACAATGGATTAGCATCAATGAGCAGAGAGTCCAAAGGTGGGGAGAAATCACATCTTAACAAGAATATAATAAAATGGTCTTGAATGTGCCACAAGTCTTCACTTTTCTTTTTCCTCTAACAGCCTGACTCTTCAGGAATCTATTCACTCTCTAATTATATGGCAATACTTAAATTTTCATAACACACCCCCCCCGATCATTGTATTAATAAGATCTATTTTAAAGAAAGAAAGAAATGTCTGCAGGATATTGTGATTTAGAAAAAACAAACAAAAATTCCCTTGGAAATGTTTTATATTAAATATTCATAGCATTCAAATTCTATAGGCGTGTCATTCCATGGAATGGAAGAGCGTAATGCAACCAGAAAGCCCACAATGAAAAGGCAGCTAAGGCAGAAAGCCTCCTCACAGGAGGGAGCCGAATGATGGAGATAGGAGGGAAAGTCACATTTATTTTGACATCCAGCAAATGATTGGTTAGCCAACTCCCACCACCCCAACAAACAAAAAAGTTAGAAAGACAGACATTAAATCCACCTCACAAAAAGGAGCTGCTAAATATGAATTTAAAGTTAATATGTATGTAAAATCAATTAGTTGCATTTGGTGACATCAAAATAAGTTCGAGGGAAGGGGTGGGAAAAAGCTGAACAGAGAGAGAGAAAGAGAGAGAGAACCAACCTTCTGGGCATTTGGAACCATATGCTGGAATTAGAGTTAATTGACTAATTACATAAATTAGACATTAATTTTACAGCACATCAAGTATAAAAGACATCTCAATTAATTGTGCATAAACTACAAGGTTAAAAGGGGGGTCAGTGTCGACAACAGGAAAATGTCACTTGGGGTGTTTCTTTATGCAGTTGGGATGAGCCTAAGCTGTGGTCCTTTTCGGTAGTGACCCATCATTGAAATTCAGGGAACCATCAGGGATGGCAAAGCTAGTGAAAGATGCAATGGGTGCCCAGATTTTGCTGCTGTCTCTAGGCAATCATTAATGCAAGGATCAAAGACGGGGGTTGGGGAGCCTCCATTTCATTAAAATCAATTATACATCTTGAGATTGATTAGTTTTTGTCAGGAACAAAAGGCGAATCTCTAACTGATCTCTGATGTTTATTGATCCAACCATTAGCCATGCACTTGATGTTGGACGACAGTCTGTGGGGACTCCATGATAAATCTTACTCAGGGTATCAGTGCTGGGCCATAGGTGGTCAACCACATGAAGAGCTGGAGGTGTGAATACCAAAGGTATGTCCAAAGCCATATGAGGCTACCATGATTTTGAAGCTAAACAGGTCAGTGCCTGGATGGTTAACCACTTGAGAACCACAAGTATATTGCCTTGAGCTCTGTAGAAGAAAGGCAGCATGTGGATGCCAGAAGATAGGTAAATACATAAATCACAGGCAGTATTGAGAACAGACACAAGGACATTGAGGAACCATCTTGCTCAATTTTGCCTACACTGACTCCAGGATTTCAAGCAGGGTTCTCTCCCAGCCCTACCTCCAGATACTGGGGATTGAACATGGGACCTTCTGCATGTCAAGCAGGTGCTCTACCACTGAGCTATAGCCTTGAGGTAGACTCATTGGAAAGCCAACCCAAAGGCTGAGTCAGTTGGGCTGGTGCTCCATTGTGGTGTAGCGATTAGAGGGTCCAACTAGGACTTGGGAGGCCAGGGTTCGGATCACCACTTGGCCACAACACTCACTGGGTGATCTTGGGCCAGTCACTGCCTCTCAACCTGATCTCCCTCATGGGGTTGTTGTGGGGACTAATGGAAGAGGGGGAGAAACATGTAGATCAGCTTGAGCTCCTTGGAGAAAAAGATGGAATATAAATACAATAAACAACAATGGCCCATCTAGTCCAGCATCTCTTCTCACACCAGCAAGCAGACCCAAGAAGAAGAGCACCCAGTGAGTGTTGTGGCCAAGTGGTGATCTGATGCTCAGCTGTGAAATGGGGTTGGAGGGTGACATACACTCTTACATGTTTGTTTATTTTGTAACATTTATGCACCACTTGATTGTTTAAAGACACACACCCTCAAAACAGTTTAGAAAACAGTAAACATAAAATTATCACTAAGAAAAATAGCAGCAAGAATTTAAGATGTTTGAAAAGTTAAAATGACAACTAAAAACAAATGATAACTCACATCAACAAATTAAAGCTCACATCTGAGAGTAAGATCCATTGGAAGAAAAGACCTACTTAAGATTCCACTCCAAATTAGCTGGGAACAATTCTAAGCAGGTTTTTTTTTTAAAGTGAAACACCAAGATGTGGTCATTCACCTCCCACCAAGTCCTATTAATGCAAAAAGACGTCTTGGTACAAGCAAGTTCCTAAGACTCAGAACCAGGAACAGCAACGCAGCATAAAGTACCAACCAGCATTTAAGCAAACAGACTGACAAAGAATGGTACATTCTATTCTGTTACTTACCAATATTTAGCAGAGTTCAGCTACTTAAGGACAGTGCCACACAATGCAGTGTGACAGTGTTAGGGGGTTAGGCACAATAAGGAGCTAAAGGGTTTATAGGGTGTGATATTTAGTTCCCCCATCCCAGCCACAGGCAATAAATTGTCTTGAGAGAGCTCCATGGTAGATTGCTAGGACCACCTGCTAGGTTTTCAATTAATTCTAGAAGTGAATTACGGTATGCCTCGGTTGCATTGGTAGACTTGCAGCCACCAAGTGGCGAATGCTGTTATTGCCTTTTCAATGCAATGCAATGTCTGTCAACAGTGATTTCATTCTATTTGGACCAGATGGAGATTCAGCCACCTGCCCTCTGGCAGACTATCTAAAATGTCTCTAGTTGCTGAGCATCCAACTTTTTTTTGTAAAAACTTCCAATAAAAGAAAGTCTACACGAGTCATAGGCTGATGATTCAATTACGTTGTGATTTAAGGACAGTGGTAGAGGTCGTGTTTTGAGTGCAGAATGTCCCATATTGGATCCACCACGTCTCCAGTTGAGACCATAAAGTAGCGGGTGATGGGACTTATGAGATTGTGGAGAGCCACTGGCAGCCAGGGGAGACAAAGGCAGGACTAAAGAGGCAACTAGTGTGGCCTGGGAAGGCATAAGGCAGCATCCTGTTCTACAATCCCAGCTGCCTTGTAGGATGTTTAGAACAAGCCCTCCAAGTGAAAATCAAGGAATGGACATGGTCCACAGGGCCAAAGGGGGCTTGCAGAAGGTGAAAGGTCCAAAGGACTCCAGCAAATGTGATGGCTGGGGATAAAACCTCAAGGTTTCATTCTTAATTTAATAAAAACAATTAAACAACAACAAATTAATGCTATTGTTTGCATTTTTATTTCACTGTGTATTTGAAGAGGTGAGTCAAAAAAGCCTATACAGATTTTTCAAAACAGCCTGATCTCAGGCTGGCCTGCGCTTGTGAGGCACGATTTAGCAGGGTGCTGAGCCAGGGTTGAAGATTACAGGATGTCTCCCCGCCCCCCTACCCCACCCAAAAGCATGCTTGCACTCACACATCCGTCCTGGATTACTTAAACTAAAAGGCTAAAGCTTGTCAACAGCTTCCTTCTTTTTGCTGCCAGGGGTGTACTCTGCTGAACTCTCAAACGTGAGTAAGGAAGAATAATACCTGGCTGATACATCACCTCCTGCTTTCTATACACGTGTTGCATTTGCAAAGACATCTTTTGGGTTGTTTTTGTTTTGATTATGTATTTTGTGTTTTTATATTGTGATTTTATCTTCTGAGCTGCCCTGAGACCTGTGGGTGTAGGGCAGTGCACAAATTTAATAAATAATAATAATTTGCATTTGGAGGAAAAGGGAGGGGGAAGAAGAGGGAGAGAGATGGGGTATTGTTCTTTTGTTCTATTTTGTTCTATTATTAGTGTAGAGAGTTTGTGTCAGCATCACGTGGGTACGTTTGTTGTTTATGTATTTATTTATTTTTATTGATAATGCCAGAGGTTAGACGAGTTTGGCTGGCTGCGTCCAATTGATTGCAGTGTGGCTTGTTTGTGGGGGGGGGGAGCAGAGATTGTTGGGTCAGGGTAGCCATATTGATTCATATGCTGTTGGGGGGATACGTCTTTGTCCTGCTGTGCTGTGTATGTGATGAAGGAGAGCCATACCGGGGTTAAGGCGTCCTCCTTTGTTTGTCCCCATGCTAGTTTAAGTTTGTTGGCTAACTTCTCTAGTAGGGCGGTTTCCATACATTTTGGTAACACTGGTCTATGTTCACTCCTGATAGGTTCTTCTAGTGTCTAGTTAAAATATTTCTAGATGATGCAAGTAAGTGACTTGTGAGTTCCTTGTCATGTGTGTGTTGTTGTCCTGGAACATATCTAATTGGGTTGGTTCTGGAGTTGCTTCTATTACCTGTTTTGTTATTTTGGAAATTTCCTGCAGCACTGATATCCAGAAGGATTGAACATGCACATGTGGAAGTATGTGTCAATGGAGGTGCAGCCTTTCCAGCATTTAGATGAGGTTCCTGGGTGTATCAGGACACTAGTGGCACTGTGGTCTAAACCACTGCCAATCGGAAGGTCAGCGGTTTGAATCCCCGCGATGGGGTGAGCTTCCGTTGCTCAGTCCCTGCTCCTGCCAACCTAGCAGTTCGAAAGCACGTCAAAGTGCAAGTAGATAAATAGGTACCGCTCCGGCGGGAAGGTAAACGGCGTTTCCATGCGCTGCTCTGGTTTGCCAGAAACGGCTTAGTCATGCTGGCCACATGATCCGGAAGCTGTACGCCGGCTCCCTCGGCCAGTAAAGCAGATGAGCGCCACAACCCCAGAGTTGTTCACGACTGGACTTAACTGTCAGGGGTCCTTTACCTTTTACCTGGGTGTATCAGCACCAGCTTCCATGATGTTAGGTAATATATATCTATACTGTATACAGTGGTACCTCGGGTTAAGTACTTAATTCGTTCCGGAGGTCCGTTCTTAACCTGAAACTGTTCTTAACCTGAAGCACCACTTTAGCTAATGGGGCCTCCCACTGCTGCCGCACTGCCGGAGCACGATTTCTGTTCTCATCCTGAAGCAAAGTTCTTAACCCGAGGTACTATTTCTGGGTTAGCGGAGTCTGTAACCTGAAGCATATGTAACCTAGAGCGTATGTAACCCGAGGTACCACGGTATAAGTTTTAGGGTGAGTTCTCTTATTTTGGCTGAGATGGATTTAAATGGGTTTATTTTGTATCCCATGTCCTGCTCCCATTGGTTTTTAACCATGGTAAGGCAGTTTGTCTTGGAGTAGTATTTTACACATGGTAGAGGCCACCCATTTATTGTGTCCCACTGCTGTTAGGAGGAGTTTCTCAAAGCTAGTCAGTGGCCTGGTGGCTGCTGTTTTTGTTGCTGGGTTGTTTAGGAAGGTTTGTAGTTGGTGGTGGGTCAGCCTGTGTATTGGGGTGTCCCCCAGTTTATCTTGTATTTCCCATGTTTAGATAGGGTTGTCATTTTTGTAGAAGTCGGTTAGGCAATATTGGCCTTTAGTTTGCCAGGTTTTTATTTGGATGCTTTGGGGTGCAAGGTGGAATAGTGGGTGTTGGGCCAGGAGAATTAGTAGGGATGGGGGGTGGGCCAGTTTCCCTGCTTTTTCCTTTCATGCTTTAAGCGTGGATTGTGTGAACCTGTTTAGGGTTCTGGGATTTTTCCTTACTTTGCTTTGGAGGAATGGATTCACTGTGGTGGGGGTGTTTTACCTATCTCCAGGTGCACACATTGTTTCATCTCATTTTCCAGGATATATGGTATTATGTGGCACGCTTGGTTGGCAATGTACTATAATTCTATTCTGGGAATTCCCCCTCCTCCTGATGATGGGTGGTGCCGAAATTTGGAGCTAACTTGTGAAATGTACGGTTCTGCTCTTAGGCAAGAACCAGATGCACAAATATAGGATGGGGGACATCTGAAGAAGAAGAAGAAGAAGAGTTTGGATTTGATATCCCGCCTTTCACTCCCTTTAAGGAGTCTCAAAGCGGCTAACAATCTCCTTTCCCTTCCCCACAACAAACACTCTGTGAGGTGAGTGGGGCTGAGAGACTTCAAAGAAGTGTGACTGGCCCAAGGTCACCCAGCAGCTGCATGTGGAGGAGCGGAGACGTGAACCCGGTTCCCCAGATTACGTGTCTATTGCTCTTAACCACTACACCACACTGGCTCTCTCTCTGGCTTACTAGCAGCGCATGTGAAAAGGATCTAGGGAGTCTTGGTGGACCACAAGCTTAACATGAGTCAATAGTGTGATGCAGCAGCAAAAAAAGAGCTAGTGCTATTCTTGGCTGCATCCGCAGAAGTGTAGTGTCCAGATCAAGGGAAGTATTAGTACCACTCTCTTCTGCCTTAATCAGACCACACCTGGAATACTGTGTCCAATTCTGGGCACCACAATTTAAGAAGGATGCTGGAGGGTAGGACTCGAACCAATGGCTTCAAGTTACAAGAAAGGAGGTTCTAATTAAACATTCGGACAAATTTTCTAACAGTAAGAGCTGTTTGACAGTGGAACATACCCCCTGGGAAACTGGTGGACTCTCCTTCCTTGAAGGTTTTTAAGCAGAGGTTGGATGTCCATCTGTCATGGTTGCTTGAGCTGAGATTCCTGCATTGCAGGGGGTTGGACTAGATGACCCTCGGGGTCCCTTCCAACTCTAAGATTCTATGATTCTATTACTTTTTGTGCAAGAAGAGAAATGAATGTAGGGTTCCCCCTCCCCCGCTGTTTATAGAGTTGGATTGGGGGAATCCAGAATGGAAGGGTTTGAAATAGGTAGGTTAGCTTTGGGAGGGTACTCTTTTTAATCATGGCTATTTTGTCTTAGAGGGTGAAGCTGGTTGTGCTCCTTTTCTTCTGGTCTTTGTTTTAATAATATGACTGGTGTTGAACAGGAGTCAACAAGCAGCGAGAAGCACAATGCAAGTGCAGATTTGATGGGGGGCAAAGTTCTGCAGGACTCAGGACAGCTCCAAAGGGGTAAGCGGCACTCTCCCCCCCCCCTCGAGCTCTTGCAGGGCTACAACACTTTTTTGGGGAGGGGGTGCTTTAAATCAGGAAAATAACATGGTGGGTAGGGGTAACCCATTCCCCAGCACTGGTGCTCTAATCAGATTTGGGACCCCTGTGGCCAATTCAAATGTAAAATTGGGAGATACAATGCTAAATCATTGGAAGCACCATCACATTTTGAGAATTCCGATCCTCCTAGTGCATGGGTAGGCAAACTAAGGCCCGGGGGCTGGATCCGGCCCAATCGCCTTCTAAATCCGGCCTGCAGATGGTCCAGGAATCTGCGTGTTTTTACATGAGTAGAATGTGTCCTTTTATTTAAAATGCATCTCTGGGTTATTTGTGGGGCATAGGAATTCGTTCATATATTTTTTTTCAAAATATAGTCTGGCCCCCCACAAGGTCTGAGGGACAGTGGACCGGCCCCCTGCTGAAAAAGTTTGCTGACCCCTGTCAGTCAAGTCATCCCTCCCCCCAAAGCTTGCCTTTCGACGGTTTTGAAAATGGATGGGAAGCTGCCACATGGATGTCTTTCAACTGAGGCAAAACGATCATTTTGATGGAGTTCCCTTTCGAAAGTAAAAAATAAAATAAAAATTATTTACCATTGCCAGATGCTAGAGGTACTTGAGGGAGAAGCTGACAAGTGGATAATTGTCAGCAGAACTAAAACAGACACTGTTTACAGTGGTGCATGATTAATTGTGAGCAAATAAAACAGAAGCTACCTATGCTAGTAAATTCTTTCAACACACACACGAGAGAGAGAGAGAGAGAGAGAGAGAGAGAGAGAGAGAGAGAGAGGAAAAGTGATGAGCTGTACTCATAGTAGCTTTCAAGATAAATGCTGCACAAGAAGATCAGGGCAATTAAAGCAGCCTTCCCCAACCTGATACCCTCCAGATATTTTTGACTACCACTCCCATGAACCACAGCTGTGCTGGCTGGAGCTTATGGGGTGTGTAGTCCAAAACCTGAAGGGCACCAGGTTGGCAAAGGCTGAATGAAATTATGCAGTGTTGAAGGACGTCCAAGGCTTGCAGGGAGTGGAAGCATGACTCTAGGCAGGATTGGGACCCAAGAGGGACTGAGTGATGGAAGAGACCCACTGGAGAAGCAGCCCACTTGAGGGAAGCTATGGCTCAGTGGCAAAGCCCCTGTTTTGCAAGCAAAAAATATCCCAAGTTCAATCCCTGGTATTTCCAGTAAGGTAATAGGTGATGTGGAAAAAATTCTGCCAGAGACTTGGAGAGCTCAGAGGAGGCAATATTGGTCACAATGACTTGAAGAGCTTCAGAGACAAAGTTCATAACTGGGTGAGATCCACGCTGATAAGTCCACCTAGAGGCATGTAGAAGAGAAAGGATGTGGACAGGGAAGCTAGCAGGCTGGGAGGGAAAGGGACAAGGACAGGTAGCCCTTGTAGGCAGGGTGAGAGTGTGGCCATTGCCCAAAGAAAGAGTCATGCCTCACCTGGAAGCGCTGGTAGCCAAGCCATGAAAACAGGTATGTGAAATTGTAAGTCTGAGGAAAAGAGCTGGATTACCCAGTAGGCAGACTAAGTACATGCTTAGGGTACCAAGAAAGGTTGGACCTTCCAGAGGCCACAGCAGGCCCCGGTTTCACAATAAGGTCGTGCATGGCAGTAGTGGCAGCAGGGATAGTGGTGTCAGTGGGGGGTGGCAGTTGTGGGCACACAGCAGGGGGGGGGGAGGCTGAGCTCTCACAACAAAAATTTGTGACCGCTAGGGCCCTCAAGGCCCCCTGGAGTTGGCGCCACTGATAATACCCATTCCCTGCTTGTAAGAACTTGATCTTTTAATGTGGCGCCATCTACACTTTGGAGCTCCCTGCTCATGGAGGTCAGGCAGGCGCCTTCACTGTGCTCTTTTCAGTGCCTGCTCAAAAGATTATTGCTTAAACAAGACTTCTCAGATGTTTAGAAAAGTGGTGCAGATTTTTAATTTGCATTTAGTCTGTCATTATTTCAACTTTTCAGAAGTTTTAAATTATTCTTAATTTTTTGTTTTATATTTTTTGTAAACCACCTTGAGGTGTATTCTTTCAATGAAGCAGTGTATAAATTCTGTGAAATAAATAAATGAAATGCAACTGTCTGCTGGACTTTTCAAATATGGCAATGGGCTGCGAGATGTTTGGGACTGTGGGGGCTCTCAATTTTGGAGAGCCCTGGAAACATGCTTTTAAATACTACATGGAATGCAGTGATGAATACAGAAAAGGGTCTGATCTGTCGAGAAGGGTTAAAAACATTGTCAAGCTGGAGTTATCACAAGCAGGAGATAAGGGAAATTACAGCTACAAATATGAAGAAGAGCTGCGGAAGGACCATGGAAGTGACATGAGGGCCTCGGACATAAGGTTACCAGGTTAATGGGCTAGATTGATGGGAATAAGGACTGACAAAACCCGGAACCAGGAGGAAGGGACGCTGGATAAAGATTGGATTTGTTTATATCTTTCTTTTTTTCTTTCTTTTTTCATTATTAGAATGTTTTATAAAGTTGATGAATGATAGAAATGTTGGAAGAAATTACTCGGCTTTAGCAAAGATGCTTAAGAATTATGAAAGAATATTATGATTATAAGAAGCTGGTAAGGACAAGACTTAAGTTTTAAGAAAGATAAGATTAAAATAGTCTAGGGTAATGTAATGATAGAATTTTATGAAACATGGAAAGGAAAGGATTTGCTGGGATAATTAATAACTAGGATACAAAGAAAGGGAGGAGGAGGAGGTCTAAGAAAGAAGGTAATGACAGTTAAGGATCTGAAAATAATGAATTTGTTTTTAAATGCTTTTAATGGTTTGGGATTTTTGTATTTTTGTCACTTTTTTGTTTTGTTTTTTTGTTTTTACACGGGGGGAAGGGGTTTTCTTCTCTTTTTTTACTCTGTTAATTATTTTTACTCTTTGTATTTCCTTCTGTCTCTATTTTGTTCGTTTTTTCTTTTTGTAATATTTTGAAAATTTTAATAAATATCTTATTAAAAAAAAGAAATGCAACTGTCTGAAGCTGAGTGACAGAGAGCTTGTTCAGAGGAAACAGCAGTTTGTGCCTGCAGTTGTGGAGAATGCCTCTCGGGTGCCTGGGGTGCTGTGCCCAGGGCAGGGCCAGCCACCCATAGGGGCGGAGCAAGGGCAGGGCAAGCCACCCAAAGGGGCAGGGCAGACCTCGGGGCCTCCAAGGAATCTGCCTGCCTCCTCCCACTCAGCCGCCCTACAGCTTGGGGGGGGGGGAGGCAGCATTTTGGCAATGTGGAGCCTGTGGGTGCCCAAGCTGCCGCCTCACTCCCAGGAGAGAGGCGTGGCGCAGGCGAGCTGCAGGCCCCATGGTGAGTGCTGCCCAGCATTTTGTTACCCCCCCTCAGTGGTGACACCCAGGGCAAACCGCACCCCCACACCCCCTTCCTCTGCCCCTGTGTGCCTGTTTTGAGGAGAAAATATGGAAGTACACAACAAGAGGACTTTATAAAAATGGAGATGGGAACAAAGGGTTCCTTTCCATTCTACCAATCTGTCACGCTTTAAATGTGACCAAGAAACAGATCACGGGGAGGGGGGGGCAACTGTGCAAATGGGCTATGCAAAGGCTAGAAGTGGGAAAGAGCAGCAAAGGGTGTGGAGGCAGGAACTGGCTGGTGCTGATGTCTCAAGATGAAATGCGGGAGGAGGCAGAAGACATTCCACGGAGGCTCAGCTAGGTGAGAAGGAGCATTTTTGAAATGCCCAACCCCCCCAATTATCCAGATCCATCTCATTTTGAAGCAGGTTCCCTGGCAGGTGGAAAACACAAATGAAGAGAAGCTAGGCAGATTTTATAGTACTAAAGCTGGATATTAATTTTAGTTGTGCTGGGTAAAAATAAATATATCTAAAGAATTTTTCCTGAAGAATCCTTCCCTGTAATAATTGATTATGATGGTGATAATAATCATTAATAGATTCTGCCCGCCACTCAAATCTAACTGGCACCAAGGAAACAAGCAGGGAGCCCAAAAAGCATATTATCTAAATGTGTATAATAGAGTAAAAGAGAAGAAAAGAAAAGAAAGTAGATAAAATATAACACAGAGTAAATAAGATGGACACCAGCAACTTAATTTCCTGGAGAAATTGTGTATTTTCAGACGTTCGACAAGCCAGTCAAATGAGTTATTGTGCTACCAAAGTTGATTTACAGGGCTCTGATGCCCATATGCACTGTTTTCTAGCCCTCTCAAGCAACCCTTCATTGACGAGTCGCCTTTGAACAAAGCATGTGGCCAAGCCTAGTAGGGATTTAGTCAATGTTTACAAGGAATGCATAGAGAGAAGAAAGCACATTGAAAAATACACCTTTATACAGTACCTTTATCAAATGGTTCACAGGAGTCTTGGACAGGGCATTGCAACCAAAGATTTGATAATAATACATCTCAAATTTTACTTTTGTCCCTAACATTTAAATCTAAAATGCAATTCTGTCTCCTAGGAAAGCCACACAGTAAATAAAATTCAAGAAGTGTGTGGATGCTCCTCATGAAACAAATGGAATTCCTTTGTTGATACACAGTGCTCCCAGCCAAACAAAACAAAACAAAAAACTGCTGTCCTACAAAAGATACCTGACATCATTAGTGGCTTAAAATATCAATAGTGGTGCTTTTTTTTTTTTTAATCTAGAGGATAACCTTGTGTGTCCTTAAAGAATAAAAGAGAAAACTTAAAACCCCAAGGATGAGAGAGAGAGATGAAAGGATATGGAAGCCTTTTATTACAATATTTTGAATGTCTGTTAATATATTTACATAATTTAATGTCTGGTATAGAAAGTGGTAGATGATCTAAAACTCCTTGTGTAGCAAAGTTCCAGATGCCGCTGGATGTGTCTGTCCACTTTATCTGTATGCAATTCTCTGAGTGTCACCAGGCCTCATGTAGCAAACCCAGCACCATCCCTGCTCAAGGAGGCTGGAGGTAACTCAAGAAAATATTGTTTAAAGAAAATTCTTAAGCCGTGGGAACAAAAAGTAAAGAAAGCTGTGTTGGTCCATAAGACAAAAACATTCAGAATCCACAATAAGGCAATACATGTACAAGAACAAGCAAAGCACCACTAAACCACAACCAAGCTTTGGACTTCTCCAGAACTCTTCATCAGCTAGAGAGCCTGACCACTGTAGCCCATGTGTTGGTGAACTTTGAGGCTGGATTACTGCAATGTGCTCAGTTGATTAGAGCATGGTGCAGATAATGCCAAGGTTGGAGGTTTGATCCCTGTATATTCCTGCATTGCAGGCGGGTGGACTAGATCAGGGTTTCCCAAACTTGGGTCACCACCTGTTTTTGGACTACAACTCCCATCATCCCTAGCAAGCAGGACCAGTGAACAGGAATGATGGAAACTGTAGTCCATAAACAGCTGGAGACCCAAGTCTGGGAAACCCATGGCTCAATGATCCCCAGGGTCCTTTCCAACTCTACAGTTCTATGTGGGGTTGCCCTTGGGCTTGTTTCAGAAGCGCCAGCTGGTGCAGAATGTGGCGGCCAGATTGCTGAACATCTGGTCAGCAGCAGCACAATTTTAAAGCATCAGTGCTGGCTGAAGGTTCAAGGTCTTTGAATTAATTAACAAAGCCCTGAACAACTTACAGTAGGTCCTGCATACCACACAGAGACCACCTGAACCTTTATATCAATCATTGAGATCAAGTGCAGGAGCTGGCGATGCTCATTTGACACTCACAATAAACCAAGCCTTTGGTATCATCAACGCAGCATGGTGCAGTGCTCTACCCACAGAGATTCAGAAAATGTTGTTTCAACTTTTAAACTTCTGCTGAAAACTTTTCTTACTCAGTCTGGCCTATGCAGGCATCTTTCCACAACAGCTTGCTTATTTGTGATTTTAGCTTTTAAAAACCTGTTTTTAATGGTATGGTTTTATGTCTAATTGTTGTAAACCACTTTGATATTCATTTTAATGAATAGCAGTATATAAACAATATTAAGCAAAGGAGGAGGAAGGGAGAGAGAAAAAGCTTGCTTCATACTGAAGCAACAAAGTCCATCCTTAGCCAAAGTCTTAAGATAAAATGTGGAAGAAGACTAGTGAGGGCTACAGCAAAGTGCTGCTGTTTAGTGTTCCAGCCATTCCCTCTTTCAGAATATTCCATTTCACCCTCCCCTGAAAATGCCAGTCAGTATTTCATGTATAAAGTCACTGTTAAGGAGATGAGGCTCAAGACTAAATGCTGTGTGAGCTTCAGTTGTCTCATCTGAAGACACAAAGGGCATTGATGATGATGATGATGTCAGTCACCATAACATTTCCCCAAAGCACAAGAAACCAGTCCAGTGTGAGGTTCCATATGCCCCTGAGTAGCAGGTGATGTATCCCAAATCCCTGCCTGTTTTCAAATACAGGAGCACCTGTTCTTCCTTCACCACATCTGTCGACTTCTCTTACATCTCCATTTTCTTCCTCTGTCAGCAGTTGGCAACCAGATGAGTGGGAGATGAATTGCATTCACCTCCCTCCCTCGTTGTTTTATGATGCCAGTTAGATGGAATAGCTCCAGCAGCCACACTCGATAAGCTAAAGGCCTCTAACGTCTGCAGTTCATTGAACCCATATGGATAAGAACAGCTGGAAAGATGGGTTTCCTACCTGAGGCCAATGTTTGTGTTGCCAACCGCGACTCCAGTGAGCTGACCCTTGTATAATTCATTGCAGTTGAGGAAATGTTGCTCACTCTGTTCTGTTTTGTGATGGATGGCATTACTTAAAACTGATCGTCTTTTAAAGCAGTGGTGACTTTTCACGGCTGACGGATGTGAACAGGCGGGTTAGACAATAAATATTGCCATGTTCCAAAGAAAGAGCTGCCATTTCCCACTGGATTGTTGAGTTGTGGCGGACATAGGGCTGGAACAGATGACAAAGGCTTTGATTTTAAATGAGTCACACCTCTGTGTGGATTTTGACTTGCCACATCATGGTCTTCTTCATCACCCTTGATTATTTGTTTTATTTACATCCCACCCTCCCTCCACAATGGAACTGACAGTGGCACACTGTGCCCACCCCTGCTTCTCAGAGGGTCTTCTGTCCAGGTACCAACCAGACTCAGATCTATTTGAGCTGGACCAGGGGAGGCGAACCTGTGGCCCTCCAGGCATTGCTGGACCACAACTCTAATCACCCCAGCCACTGGCCATATGACCATCCCAAACCCACCATCTAATGGGATCTGGAGCCCATAGATTCCCCATTCCTAATGCAGACCTTGCCCTTGGATAACCCCTGAAAATATGGGTTGTTATGAAACTAGAAGTGACATGGGGACTGGAGCATCTTCTCTGATGTCAAGGCAGGCAAAAGGAAAGTCTTAGTCACCCATTTTATAGCTAAACTATGGAATATACTATCACAGTATATTGTGATTGATACCATATTGGGCAGTTTTAAAATGGGGGTTGACCAACTCATGTTGAATAAGGCTATCAGTGGGTCGTGGCAGACCTGATGACTGTGCGCTATCTCTAGTATCATAGGTAGCATGTATCAGGGCTCATCCACACGTCTGTTTTGTCTGTGACTTCCAGGCATGGGTCCAAGAGGTTCTTCTTTAGTCCCATTGCTTTCCCTGGGAAAACCAGCTGTTTACTCTTGATTCGGAAAAAACAAGTGTCAGTTCTCAGGTTGTTGTTTGTGGATTTCCCTGGAGAAAATGCTGGGACAAATTAAAAACCTCTTGGACCCGTGCCTAAAAGTCATAAACTAAATGGAAGAAATTGTGGGACAATGGGAAATGTGGACGATCAGTTTTTGGGGAACAGATGGGGAGAGGAGCAGTAATGCCTTGGTTGTGGGCTTTTTGTAGGCATCTGCTTGGTCACTGTGGGAACAGGGTGCTGGACTGGATGGACCTTTGGTCTGATCCAGAAGCCAGCTCTTCTTATGCTCCCATGGACTATAGCATCTCCCACGAGTGATTTAGGACTTTTGCCAAGTCTGGCCATTGGTCCATCTGGTTTAGGGTGCCAGTTGCTGGAGATCACGAATTGGAAGAGCACCCTTGTACCCAGGTCCTGCTTGCAAGCTTCTGATAGGCATCTGGTTGATTACTATGAGAACAGGATGCTGGAGAAGAAGGGTCTTTGTCCTGATCCAGCTGTGCTCTTCTGATGTTCTCTGGTTCTACAGAGGAAGGCAAAAAGTCTAGGGCCTTTATTCAAGGGGGGGGGGACTAACAGAGCTAGACTGAAGAGAAAGAACATACAGAAGCTGATGGATTGGTTGACTACTATAATTTCTATTCCACTGAGCTACGCCTCTACTTCGTTGCTTGGACAACAGGAGGCATGTGGGCTGGTGACAAGGTCTGTTGAATACATGTAGGTGAAGTCAGCACCAGTGGACACAATCCCAACCCCTTCTACACATCAGGCTGCTTAAAGCAAAGCCTCCTTTTGCTCAGCCAATGGCAGGGACTTCCCTATATGCTAATGCACCCAATCTGAGTGCAGATTTTGGCAGTCTCCTGGGTGCATATTTAGGGTTTTTGCACTGACTAAGCTCCATAAAGCAGCAGAAAGCCAGCAATAATCCAAGGAAATGAGGGATATGGGGGTAGGCATTGATTTTGTGTCACAGTAAGGTAGGTAGAAAGATCTCAGTGCCAAATAATGTTCCCAGGGCACTTTCCCTCCACGACCAGCTGAAGCGGAAGAGCACGATATATTTAATGATCTGTACAACACGGCCTCCTCAAGGTCAATCATACATACTTAACCTTTAGGCTTTCCACATTGTCTTGCTTGTCCAGCTGGTTTATGGAGTGCATGTTAACTTGATTGGGGATTTAAGGCAGTGATGGTGATCTCTGAGACATTTTCTGTTGCCGTTGAGCAGAAATTTTGGAGAAATCCAATGTAGGCTTTATTAAAATTGAATTGACACTATTCACAGTTTTTTCGGAAAACATTTTTTGTGGGGGGGGGGGGAGTTGAAAAAAGATCCTTCCTTCCTTCCTTCCTTCCTTCCTTCCTTCCTTCCTTCCTTCCTTCCTTCCTTCCTTTTCCATCACTCCCAGTTGATCTCACTTAGCATCCATGACAGCATATTGTAGCTAAATGTAATATTCTGCCTAACATTGTGACATCATTCTAATTGCCCCATAACCTCTGTTTGGGCAGAATCACAGGAAGAGGGACGTAGAAGCACCAGCACCAGAGAACAGCATTGCTCACACCAAAATTGCTAGTTTCCACCCAACAATCAAAACTGGAAAATATTCAGTATAGCTCTAATGTTTTTTACTTTTTAAAGAACTGGCCTAGTTTGAGAAATTTGTGGGGAGGGGTGTTAATGAAATAAGAAAAAAGTTATTCGTTTTTAATCTCTCTGGTTAAGTCAGAAACTTATTGTGAATGTGAATAATACTTTCATGAGTTCACCCAAAATAGTGGAAGCCTTCACAGAAGTGGCTTGCTGCATTCTTCCCCCCTCCCCAAATAGAGAACTTCACATTCATCTCTTCTGAATTTCACTTAATTGGGTTCAGGGCAGTATCCCACTCTATCAAGGTCATTTTAGATTTTGTTCCTGTCTTCTGAAGTGCTAATTCTCCCTCCTAGGTTTGCATCATTGGCATATTCCTCCTGACTCTTCAGAATGTTGACGACTCCCAGGCAAACTACTCACCTATCCCAGATGGCACAAACCAAAGACCCATCTAGTTCAGTATCCTGTGACATACAGTGAACAGCCATATGCCTCCCTGAAGCCCGCAAGTAGAGCCTGAAAGCAACAGCTCTCCTTTGTTCTGCAGCAACTGGTATTGTGTGGTAGACTGCCTCTGAACAAGGAGATACCATACAGTCCAGCCAAGAAGCTGCTGAGAAGCCAAGTCAGAAGTAATGTGGTTTGTGACTTCTCCAAAGCTGGTTGCTTGCAGTACCACCCTCTGGCCACTATCTACGGTTAGGTGGCCCAGGAAGTAATAAATTTGTATATGGGTTCTAAAACCCAAGATTTTGACCCCCAAGAGTTTGGGTGGCATCCCTACAAATCTTCTGGTTCTAGCTTTCAAGTACAGGCAGAAGGAGTAATGGGGAAGGTTTTAAGAAACATGATGAAAGGGTTCTCTCTGCTTGGAGTTGATTCTGTTAAAGTCTATCTCAGCCAGCTGCCTCCAGTAAATTGATTGCCTCCATAATTAAAAGTATAAATGTCCCCAACAAAATACATCCTATTATAAGAGTTTTCTTTCTCTCTCTTTTTTTAGGGGAAAAAAATAATTTATTCACATTCGATATGGTCTGTAAATGCCACCATTAGATGCTTTCCTCCAGCCTTTGATTAGCTATGGATTAATAAAACTTTTATACCTTCTTTGTCAGCCTCATTTTGAACTCCTGTTTTTGCATATGGCTTCTATTAAATAAATGAATTAGTGTCTAGAAATGTGTCATGCATATTACCTAGCAGCAGGCAGCGTAATACACTGGTCAGCTCCCTGGGAGCACGATAAATCTGAACAGGCTCACTAACCTGAACACGCGGACCCATTAAGAGCTCCATGATTTACTGGAGCAGCATTTGTGCTTAACAATGGAATTTTAGCTAATTCAAAACAATGTAAATCATCTCCAATTACAGTATTTGAATATTCACGGGAGCTACACAAGGACTATGGAGCATTGTGGGAGGGGGAGAAGGAGAGGGAGGGAGGAGAGGGGGAAATAGTGGAAAGGTTGCCTGGAGTTTAGCATTCAGGTAGGTAGAGGTAGCCCTGGCTTTAAAAGTTAGAATACTGGCCTTCAAGCCATCAGGGAACACTTTCCACATCAGTCTGTCTGCCATGCAACCCTGTTATATGACAAAAGGTTCTGGAGCACATCCTTTAGCTGGGGTGGGAATCCCCTTGCAGCCGAAGGGACAGACAGCCCTTGGAGCAATCATCTGGAGATTGCATGGCAGTGCTGGGTGGGGTCAGAACTAAAAGCGTTCTTGCCCAGGTTGTTGTTGTTGTTAAATAATTATATGCTTTATTAATCCATAGCTAATCAAAGGCTGGCAGAAGTCTAATGATGGCATTTTTGTGAGTTTTGTAAGAGTATCTTACTAATAGGATGTATTCACTTTGGAATATTTAGTGAGCAAAGGGGATATATAATAAAGGTACAGTGGTACTTTGGTTTATGAACTTAATGCGTTCCAGAAGTCCGTTCTTAAACTGAGGCGTGCTTTCCCTAATGAGGCCTCCTGCTGCCAGTGCCCTTCCACTGTTCGGATTCCGTTCTTAGACCGAGGTAAAGTTCGCAAACCGGGACACTACCGGTTTTGCAGAGTTCATAAACCGAATAGTTCATAAACAGGGCTGTTCTTAAACCAAGGTACCATTGTACATTAAATTAAACATGGTTTGGAGAAAGCAGACAGAGAGGCGATTTTCATTTCTTCTCACATAGCACTGGGATCTGGTGGGGTCATCACATGAAGTCGAAGAAATTCAGTTCAGACAAAAGGCAGGGCATCTTCAGTGCATCATTGTTAGAAATATGGAATTCACTACCAGAAAAGGTAGCGATGGTCATCAACTGCGTTAAAGCAGGATTAGACAAATTCACAGAGAAAAAGGCTGTCAATAGCAACTAGCTGTATATTACCTCCACTGTCAGAGGCAGAACACCTCAGAATGTTGGCTTCTGGGATTCCCAATTGGGAAGAGCCCTGTTGCCCTCATGTCTCACTTGTGGGCTTCCCATACACCAGGGTTGGGGAATCTGTGGTGCTCCAGATGTTGCTGGACCAAGATCAATGGCCATGCTAGCTGGGGATGCCACTACCAGAGGCATCTGTTGGTCACAGTGAGAACAAGATGTGCTGGGCTTTTGTGGGGCTCTTCATAAGTTCTTCTGCTAACACCTCTCTCTCTCTCTCTCTCTCTCTCTCTCTCTCTCTCTGTGTGTGTGTGTGTGTGTGTGTGTGTGTGTGTCCTAGGCAGTAACATCAGGCCAGTAAAACATTCCTGTGACAGCTTTCAAGCAAGCATGTTTTTGCCTCAGTTCAGTCACAGCATGAAGTGGAGGCAAACACCACCGCAGTTTAATGCATATTTACAAGGAAACCCCCTCTCCTGTGCTGGGTAATGAGTGCCCAATGGGTAGTTTGCAACCCCGTTAAGAGCACCATTGGCAAAAGAAGAAAAAAGGAGGGGGAATCAAATAACTCGAACATGATAAAAAAAAATGTAATCTATTCTGTTGGGTCCTGTTTTTCCCCCTTTCCTTTTCCTAGGGCTCATTGCTTAGACTGCCTCCTCTCCAGAAAATGATATTCATATGATAGCCCTCAAGGGAGTGGGGGAGGACTATTGAAAAGGTGGGATTGCTTTGAACATGCCGATCTGGTCTAAAAGACAAGATGCAATCCTGGAAAAGAATCTGTTTGGGGCATATTACTCTCTAATATCAGGGCAGAAATAGAAGGCTCTTTACAGAACAACAGACTTAATATTGTCTCCTCAGTTTGATCATTAGGGTCACTGTGAATTGGAAGCATCCAAACAACCCAGATACAACTGGGTGACAACATCTTCACTTCTTCCTAGTAGAAATTAAAAATGCACCAAATGTTGGCTGTGTCTTGTCAATTTAAATAATAATAATAGCAGCAGTGTGTTGTTGCTAGACTCCAATATGTTCATTTCTGTCCTTTACAAGGCCCCATCAGATTCTAAGTCAGCGTGATAAGATGCAGACAATAAAAGGGCAACCCTGAGCTCAACAGGGCTTCCTCCCTAGTAACTGTGTTTTAGGATTGCAACCATATATGCCCACTTGGGTACTTCAGTCTGTGGAACTGGCACTGTTACAGCCACCACATAACAGCCTTCTTCATTTGCAAGAAATCAGTGCAACTCGGCGCTCGGTTCCTGCACTCTGGAACTCCCTGCCTCTTGACATCAGTCAGCCACCATCACTGTACTCTTTCTGGCACCTGCTAAAAGCATTTTTATGTAGACATGCCTACTCAGATATGTAGACAGTTGACATATATTTTAATCTGTTCCTGGTTTATAATTGATTTTATTTTATTTTTAAATTGTTTTAACTGTTTTTATGAATAATTCTTTTGTATAATTCTTTTTGAAATATTCTTTTGTAAATTGCCTTCAGGGTTGTTGTAGTTTTTACAATAATGTGGTGGATAAATTTTATGAAATAAATAAATAAATGAAAATATATGGTTTGGTGGAATGGGGACTTCTTTTCTTCACATCATCATTACTTATGATTCTTCAGGGAGAAGTGGTGTGGAATGGTCGTGCTCTTAAGAGCAAGTGGGGGGGGGGTCTGAGCCTGCCCACCACTAACATGGCCCTTGTGGTGGGAGAAAGGTTGCCCACTCCTGAAGTAGACACTATTGAGCTACAGGGACTGATGCTGTGGCTTGTTGTGTCTCATCCCTAAGGGGAGGCCTCCTGTGGCTCAGTGGATGGCACAGCCTGTTCCCAGAGTGTTGGACTAGTAAAGGTTAATGGTCCCCTAACCATTAGGTCCAGTTGCGGACCACTCTGGGGTTGCGACACTCATCTTGCTTTATTGGCTGAGGGAGCCGGCGTACAGCTTCCGGGTCATGTGGCCAGCATGACTAAGCCGCTTCTGGCGAAACCAGAGCACAGAAACACCGTTTATCTTCCCGCCGGAGCGGTACCTATTTATCTACTTGCACTTTGACGTGCTTTCAAACTGCTAGGTTGGCAGGAGCAGGGACCGAACAACGGGAGCTCACCCTGTCGCTGGGATTCGAACCGCCAACCTTCCGATCAGTAAGCCCTATGCTCAGTGGTTTAGACCACAGCTGGGGGACCCAGGTCCAAATGGCCACTTGGCCATGAAGCTCACTGGGTGACCTTGGGCCAGTCGCTGCCTCTTACCCTAACCTACCTTGCAGGGTTGTTGTGGAGATGAAATGAGGAAGGGAGGAACCATGTACACCACTCCTTGGGGGAAAGGCAGGCTACAGATGCAATACATAATAAATAAACTCCTGCCTCAAAACCTGGAGAGCCGATGCCCATTCATGTTGACAGTGCAGATCTAGATGGGCCAAGGCTCTGACCTGGGCACAAGGCATCTTCCTATGCCTTCTGCTGGAAGGAAAGATCCTGGGTCCTGGACTGTCTTACCCACTAAGCTCCTTTGGTTTCAGTGAAAGAGATCTAAATATTTATTTCATAAAACTTATACACTGATCAATTGTAAAAACAAAAACAACCCTCAGAAATTCACAAAGAGAATAAAACAGTAAAATGATCAGAAATCAGCAAAACAACTATGTATGTATGTATGTATGTATGTATGTATGTATCTATTAAATTTGGTTAGTCACTTTATCTTGTCCAAGGCAACCCAAAGTGACTTACAACCAACAAACCAACCAGCCAGCTCTTTAAAATATCCAAATGATAAAATCAACAAGAAACAATAATCAAAGGTCTCCTCACCATTTCACCTGCAAAGGAAATATATAGTTGCAAGAAAAATATACATTTATTCCAAGCTTTAATGATACATCTCTGGGTTTTGTAGGTCATCATGATATCCAAATCTATGCATTTGGATGCTGCTCCGGAGTGAATGACTTCCATAACATTGACCCCAGCCTCCTGCAGAGGGGGAGGCAGTCAGTTCACACCGGAAGGTGAATCTGCCAAAATTGCACTTCCTGAAAGATGCCACGAGCCGTTGAAATCTACACTTCTCCAAATTGTGCAATGCCATTCTTCAACCCAGAGCTTTGCAAAAAGGTTTATATCAGCTACATCCATTTTAGATTACTGTAGCACACCGTAACCTCTTGGGCTTGCCGATCGGAAGGTCGGTGGTTCGAATCCCCACGACGGAGTGAGCTCCCGTTGCTCTGTCCCAGCTCCTGCCAACCTAGCAGTTTGAAAGCTCACCAGTGCAAGTAGATAAATAGGTATCGCTCTGGCGGGAAGGTAAATGGCATTTCCGTGTGCTCTGGTTTCTGTCACAGTGCTCCATTGCACCAGAAGCAGTTTAGTCCTGCTGGCCACATGACCCAGAAAAGCTGTGTGGACAAACGCCAGCTCCCTTGACCTGAAAAGTGAGATGAGTGCCACAACCCCAGAGTCGCCTTTGGCTGGACTTAACCATCATGGGGTCCTTTAGCACACTCTATATGGGGTTGCCTTTGAAAAGTGCTTGGAAACGTCAATGGGTCCATAGACCTGTAGCCAGACTTTTGAGCAGGGATGGTTATAGGGAGCAAACAACTCTCTTGTTGCAACAGCTTCACTGGCTACCTGTCTGTTTCCAAGCACAATTCAAAGTGCCGGTTATGATCATTGAAGCCCTATAGGGCTTAGTCCCAGGCTACCTAAAGGACTGTGTTCTCCCATAAGAACCTGCCTGGGTTCTGAGAACTTGGGGGGGGGGGCTTCTCTCGGCCCCACCACCCTCACAGGCACACGGTAGGGATGTGGGAGAGGGCCTTCTCGGTGACTTCTCCCAGACTTTGGAACTCCTTTCCTAGAGAAGGTAGACTGGCTCCCTTCTTGTTCTCCTTCGGCCATCAAGTGAAGACTGTTTTCATTCTATTATACTTTAATTACTTTTTAACTATTACCAGTATTTTTCATATGCTTTTAGCATTTTATGTGTGTTGTTTTAATTTGTGTAAGTCCCCTTAAGTCTCAGTCTGCGGACAAGTTGGGAGGAGGAGGAGGAAGAGCAGGAAAAGCAAATAATAATAATAGGAAAAATTCACACTAAAATGCTGATAATTTTTCATGGAGACGTAAAAAAAAATTGCAGACTGCTGTGGAAATGTGGAGAACTGAGCTTAAGATTGGAAAAATGAGATAAACAAAAATGGGTGGATTTGCCTATTCCTACCCCTAGTGAGTACCCAGTCTTGTTATGGAACCCAGTATCCTATGAGCAAGTCAGTTTGTCTGGGATAATGCACCTCTGACCCTGGCTCCCCACAAATACAGAAGCCAGCCATCCCAAGGCTAGAGAATTTATTTACCAGCTTTGTCCAATGCAAGCAGTTGTTTTCAGTAACCATGCATGGCTTACAATGGAGTTAACTGCAATTTAATGCTACTCTTTAATTAAGCCTCATTTAAACACCTTTAAGCATTGCTTTTTAAAAAAGCGTTTGCAGAGTTAATTGTTTTGCACAGCAAAAGGAAGACTTGTGCTTGTTTGCATGGGGAATTGTTCTATCGGGCCTAGAAAACGCTCCGAGAGGTATCCAGTCTGTTTTGTCAGTGTCGTTACAGAATATTCAACAAACTCCAGCAAAACATGAATCTGTGTCTTGGAGACTTAAAACTGCTGGATACCACGACAAAATTGTGTGTGTTGGTTTTATTATTAACTCTAGCTTTGAATTAGAATTCCCTATATTACAGCTTGAAGCTAAAGTCTGTTTACAAAACAGTATTTACACTTGACTAATTTTGCAGATCAAAGTAATTAAATCAATTAAACTGGTGATTAACCAAATGAAGGCTGATTGCAAAAATTAGTGGGTTTATTTTGGAGGACTGGAAGTAAGCTAATTACTGCAGTGATTACTTGAACCTGGAGTACTCTAAATGTGGTATAAATTGAAACCTCATCGTGAATCAGACTGGGAATTCATTGCAGTTTAAAGCACGGCTAATACTATTCAGGCTGCAGCTCCTCTGGGACAGTTTTGCTCTGTATTTTGTATACTGATAAACAATCACTTAGGCTGTGTCCTGCATGAACAGTGGTGTCATGTACTGCATGAAGAACACGTCTGAATCGTAGTCAGCAAATCTTGTCAACTGTCAACTGCTCTGTTCAAAAAAATATTGCGCCATGGCAAATGTAGTCCAGTTGACAAGATGTCAATCATGTTGAACCTTTAATCTTTTCCTTTAAAAAAAGTAATGATTTTATTGCTTTTTTGAAATGAACCACCACAAATCTCACCCTCACTCACCCCGAAATGATTACATATGCAAAGGTAATCTAATAAAGTCCATTGGGCATTATCTAAATCTGCACCGTCATGTTTTATTACATATAAACAATTTTGTATTCCTCAGGTTTAGACTAACTTTGTTAGTCACAGGTGCTGAATGTTCAGGAGATTTTCCCTATTTTCTCTATTTTAAAAAAGCCTTTATATTATAGTTACAACAATCAATAACATCAAGCTGATATAAAACACATGGCTTCCAATCCAATATTTCAAAATAAAATAAAATAAAAATATTTCAGTATCTCCTCACACTAAATATAGAATAGAAATTTGATAAACAACAACAACAAAATATGGCCGTCTTTTCATCTGGTGTGTGCCTGCCCCAGAAGTTAAGAAAACCAGATAAGAGTTTGATAGAATGTTTTCCCCTCTCTTTTAGAATTCTGGAACCCAGAGTCACCCATTTAAATGGACATGCAGAAGACTTGGGACCTAATCCAGCAACCTGTTTCAGACAATGACGGACCTCTGGAAGGTCTCAAACAAAGCCTGAAACCATGACAAGGTATAGAGGCGGTTTCCGATATTGAGTGAACTACAACTCCCAAGCCTCCCTCTCTCCAAACAGGCACATGGCATGTTCCTCTGAGAATTAGGCTGTGTTGGGTCAGGATCTCACATGCCTCATTGGGACTGCACCATTAGAAGGGCAGATCAGGGACCCCCAAAGCTTCCATGTCGCTCTGGGGCCTCAGTTTTTCCAAAAAGTTAAACACACGACCTTGTTCTTTTCCAAGAAACAAAATCCAAGCTCACAGAGGAAATCCCCGGGGAGGGAAAGGAGAGGGGATGGGGACCAGTGGCGTAGCGTGGGGGGTGCAGGGGGGGCCGTCCGCACCGGGCGCAACATCGGGGGGGGGGGGCGCGCTCGCACTCGCAGCTCTCTGCCCCTACCTGGCAGGGGTGCAAATTACTTGCCTTGCCCCAGGTGCTGACAACCCACGCTATGCCACTGATGGGGATGGTGCTTTCATTTTGACAGACAGGTCTAGCTTTTAATCACAGTGAATTATTTTCTGAGCCTATTCCAATCGTTGTGATTTGGGGGAGGGATCTTGTAGTTTTGGTTGCCTTTGTTGCCATGTCGTCCCAGGGCAGGTTACAACAATAAAGCACAATATTAAAAATAACATAATATTACAGAAATAAGGCGAGTTCAAAAGTATAAATCTCAAATGTTGAAAGCCAGGGTAAAGAGGTGTGTCTTCAGTCTCTGTTTCTGTCACTGAAAAAAACCAGGAGTTTTTCCCATTCTCTTTAGAGCTTTAACTGTGACTTAACTGTGATGGCCTGATACTTTATCAATTGTTCTTTTCCTAGCAAATAACGAAAAATTGTAAGTCTTTCATTGTCTTCACAGAGGGTACTGCCGAAAAGGGAGAGGCAGTAAATAAAAAATGTGATTTTTCCAGTTTATTAATAAAAAGGTAAATCACCTAGCACAATAGCATCTGGAGTTCATTTGTCTGAATTTTGGCAGATTTCTGACACAGGGACACCTCCCTCATTCCCCCAGTTTTCAAACTGCTGGCCCACAAAGAAACCAGGGTAGGGAATTCCCCTTCCCCAAATGGCAAAGCCTGCTCTTGCAGGGAAACAGCTGCACTGTCTGGATTTTGGCAGGCTTCATCCCCTCAGAAGAGGTAACCAGGCCTGAATTCTGGCAGAAAATAAAAAGTTAGAGACTTAAAAAAATGTTCCTACATAAAATCCTCTGGATGCATCTGCCTGAAAATTGGCAGGTTAAAGCCTCTGAAGGGGCTCGCTTGCCTGCAAATTTCATAAATTTGTGTGAAGGCTGGGACTGATTTTTAGATTCCCCTTCATAGTCAACAGAGGCAAACAGAACTTCCAGCTTTACAGGCCAGACTTGAAGAATGGATTGAATTGGAATGACGTGGAGCAGGTCTGAAACAGATCAAGTCGCTTCTAAATGCTACAGATACGGATTCAAATCAAGACTTGGTTGTTGTGCACAGCTGTGATTCACACACCCACGCCTACACAACACCAGCGGCTGGAGTGCACAGCAATTAGCACTGAAATTTAGCACGGGATCTCTTTTAAAGCCTACATTTTGTGGTGGGGGATAAAGTTCATGAAGAGCACAGTGCAAAGGAAATGAAGGGTTAGAGCATGGGTAGGCAAACTAAGGCCCAGGGGCCGGACCTGGCCCAATCGCCTTCTAAATCTGGCCCACGTGTTTTTACATGAGTAGAATGTGTCCTTTTATTTAAAATGCATCTCTGGGTTATTTGTGGGGCATAGGAATTAGTTCATTCTCCCCCCACCCCCAAATATAGTCCGGCCCCCAACAAGGTCTGAAGGACAGTGGACCGGCCCCCTGCTGAAAAAGTTTGCTGGGCCCTGGGTTAGAGGCTAAACCAAACTTTGTCCACCAGGTGTGTGGGATGGCTTGAAACCCAGCAACTTGAGGTCACCTGCCGGAGACTGCAAGGATATACAGGGCTTGGTGTACACTGAGTGTGATGGGGCGGTGCTCTTCTTTGAGGTCACAAGCTGTGGAGACTTGCAGAAAGGTAGTCCCATCCCTCACCACTTCCCCCTTTCTCAATGCCCCTATAAAAGTCAGAATACCAAATGCTTCAAACAAAACAAAGAACAATCCAGGAAAATGTCTGCACATCAAAAATTAGTGTCACAACAGCCTGGTTTGGGCCATTTATTTTAATGCTTTCTTTTTCTAAAGGAACACCCAGTGCTTCCCCCTGCCTCCCCCAAAACGTTTCCTGATTGCTATTGTTATATTGCAAGGCTCATTGCTAAAACATTGGATATCTATTTTGTCAAAGACAGCATGGAATATCCAAGGAATGTTCCCAGACCAGTGTTGGTTATACATACAAAAAAGTAGTTCATTGTAAACTGAATTACTCTCATGGATTTCGCAGGAGCTAAGCTTACTTAAAACAAGCTATACCTATTTTGCTGGGCTACAGATTGGACTGAAAATCAGTAAAAGGCAAGGTATGTGCAAACAATAAATCCATTAAGGTAAAATTGTATTTCTTTTTCCTGGAGGGGAAATTGCAAAATTATTCAAAAAGTGCTAATTTGGGCTTGTTGTCCCAGGAGAAATGGTAAATTATGAGGTCATAGGAACCTCGTTGCAAAGTATTTGCCAAACTTAATTGGTGCAATAAATAAAATATGCATGCAAATTAGACTGGTTTCTGAATTAGAGGAATCCATTATCTCAAGTAGCTATGTTGATTTGATCACAGCTTCACTGTAGTTTAAGATATGCACACAGTTTGGGTCATGCATGCTTTCAGATGAAGCAAGGAGTTTAAACCACAAGGCTGGCACTAAATTTATTTTTATTTTTTATTTTTATTTAATTTATATACCACCCTTCATCACAAGATCTCAGGGTCGTTCACAGAATAAAATACAATATAAAAATACAAGTAAAGAAATAGTTACTAGGATGTATGAGCTATGTGTGGCTAAATTCACATGTCCAGGATCGTGATCTGTCTTCCTCTCTTCATACAGCCCTTGATGGACTGGAATAGCGCCTCTTGCTTCTCTTGTTGAGTCCTGCCTCAGCTTCTCTCAACTTCACTGCCATCTCCCTTCTACTGAATTTTGTATTGTGCTCCTGGGTATGAGACCTCTCGTACTCTGTAAAATACCACACACTAATTATACTATATATTAATAACAACAAGACATATGTACTTTGTTCTCCCGGGTCTTTTAACATCTCTAATATTATTTGGCATCACTGCTATTTCATTTTCATCTCAGCAGAATATTGGGGTTTCGGCTTTGTAACTTGACCCATTTTTTATTACTTGCTGGGAGTTTGAACTGTGTCTGTGCCAGATTTTATGGCCAGATTTTACTGTTGTACTATTGTTGGTTTTTTAACGGTTTATTGGGTTGTGTTTTTTTACCTGTTGTATGGCATTTTAATTTCTTTCTTTTATATTTTTTAAAAATATTTTTTCAACAAATAAACAATTCAGCAGCATTTCAGATTTAGCAATCAATCATTATTCCTATGACTTTCCCTCCCTCCCTCCATGGTTTCCTCAAAATTTCAATTTATGCTGCGTATTATAGTTACTGTATACCTTCACCTTATCTCACAATAAAAATAAAAACTTCACCCACACTGCTGTTATATGGTGTCTTAATTTAGTCTATTTCACTGTGTAATACCACCTAGATAATTTTTTTATTAGGCGACACATCAATGCGAATTAATAAAATTTATTATTTGGGAACAAAACTGTGAAACAAATAGAGTTCCACGATGAGTTTGATTTCTACCATTTAAAGGACATAAGTGGTGCAGAGTGGAATCAAATTTAAAAGGCGAGGGAGACTCCTGGTCAGGACCTGCTATTCTGGGGGAGGGAGTTAACCCTTTCAGCAGGCACAATAACATTTTTCAAAGCATGTTGGGGATTATCAGTTAATTCGGTTGTCCTTTCATTGTCTTCTTTTGTTTTCTTACATCTGAATTTCACACACACACCATTGTACCATTCGCCCAATGATCATCCACTCTTGAAGTGTCCATTAGGCTTCCAAGGAAAAACTGATGTGTCCAAAACAAATTGCAGCCTTTGGAGTAGGAGACAGGCGGCAGATATAATTTTCATTCAGCAAACGTTAAAGCTTCCTTTCCCGCAGTTTCACAGTTCTAAAGTTCCTGTTTGGCAAAATGCAAATAGCTCTGTCACCTCACCCAATTTTGCCCTGTAATGCAAGCAGTGGGTATGTAGTACATTCTTCCACTATTCTGGGAGCATGCCTTGAAAACTGTGGCAAATAGAATAGGGGCTCCATGAAGATACTGTTGGTGCAGGAGAAATATATAGTGGACCCTCCAGATACAAACTTAATTCATCCCAGGGGTCCGTACTTGCCCCGAAAAGTCCGCATCCAGAGGCACCGCTTCTGCGCATGGCGTGATAGAGTGCTTCTGCGCATGCGCACGCGGCGAAACCCGGAAGTATACACTTCCGGGTTTGCCGCATTCACAAACCGAAATTATGTTACCCGAGGTACCACTGTATATATAGAGGGGGGGGGAGAAGAGAATTCCTAAATGCCCTGATCCAAGTTTGGGGCAAGTGCTCTCTGCTGAGAACCCCAGCAGAGGTTCACAAAACATGAAGCAAGTAAAGCATGGAAATATGGGTTGAAAAACATTAACATGTGTCCTTTAAAGGGAGTTTCAAAGTTTTCCTCTTTCCCAAGTATCAAAAAAGGTCACGTTTGGTAAGTTAAAAATGATTTGCTTACAAACTCTTCAAAGGTCAGGTTCATGTGCTTTTCCATATAGCATTCAGAAAAGTCACACAGGCAGTAAAACTTGGCTTGGTTACAAAGTGATGAAAGTTCCTAAATTATTGGTACAGGAACTCACAGGAGTGGCTTGTGAGAGCCATGTGGTCTGAAGCTAGAGCAACCAGCTTGAACCACAGGTTGAGCCTCTCAAGTAGACTCTCCATTTATGATTCTCAACAACTGGCGTTCAGAGGCATGGTGCATGACAGACATCATGGATATTACTGTGAGATGTAAGCCATCTCAGCCTTTCTGCGTGCAAAGCAAGCAGGCTGCCACTGAGCTATCCCCCTCCCCCCAAAAGCAACATATTTTTTATATAAGGGTACAGAGTTCTTAACAACTCAGGACCAGCTTACCTGCAAGATCACCTTACCACATATATCCCTGCTTAACCGCTTCAACCTGTGAATGCAGCACTGTTGCGGGAAGCCACTGTAAGAGCAGGGTGGTGGACTAGATGGGCCTGACCCAGCAGGGCCCTCTTATGTACTTAGGCATATCTAAAGTCAATCAGGTATTGCAAAAATTCTGCAAGTCTCTAGCACACTCTCTCCTTGCCTTGTAAAATGCTGTTCCTTTGAAGTGACTGCCCCACATAGTAGTGCTGAGGACTAGTCTGTCTTGTACAGCTAGCATTCACCTTGAAACTCCAGCAACCAAGAAGGAGAACTCTTTTGGAGTGTTGTCTTCATTGCTAGGGAACAAAAACCCAAAGCTGTGGTGTATCCTTAAGCAAAGTATGAAGAAATCAGGGCAAGGAAGAATATTTTGTAATAAATAATAATAAAAAAGGGCACAGAGATGTAATTAACATTAACCTGGAGAGGGTTGTTCTTGTTTAACCTTAATAATAATAATTAAAATCTGGTTATCAGCCCCAAATTGAGTCTTACATCTGGCCCCTCTTTTTATGACTTTCTGTTATTTTCATTTTTTTAAAAGCACAGTTGATTGCATGAATGCAAATGCTTCGCTATTGCCACTTGGGATAACTCTTGATGTATCCCATTTTCGGGCCTCTAATTATTCCATTTGTAGACATGAATGCCATTTAGATGTCAGTTAATTCAGCATGGTAACTCAATTGGATTTGTCCTGACTTGGATTTATGAAACATCAATGGATTCTTGGGGGAACCAATGGAACTCCCTGTAATTTATCTCCCTGGTCTTCCTGATGCTGCCTCTCAGGAGCTCAATTAAACATGCCAGGCAAGGAGAATGTTTTGAGACAGGGTGGTAGCCTTTGCAATTAGGCAAAGATGGTTGAGAAGCGCAAGTTGTGTGTGGAGTTGTCAGTGCTTGCCATATACAGTATCAGGTCTCATTCAGTTCATTTTGTGTGTGTGTGTGTGTGTGTGTGTGTGTGAGAGAGAGAGAGAGAGAGAGAGAGAGAGAGAGAAAAGCAGGTCACAGCATATAGCATACAGATGCTGAAAAAAATAAAATACAAATCCATATTTCTCTCCTATTTGATGAGTAAGGAAACCTCTTAGTCAAAACAACTACAACTCAGCTGTTGTTTGTTTGTTGCTGTTTTTATTTATTAACCACCTTCCACTCTAAGGTCCCAGGGTGGGTTACAACGATTTAAAATAGAACGTTGAAAACAGTTTTTAAAAATGTGAAGCGCACTCACAAAAATAGCATCTAACAGAAGTAACAATAATATCTAATAAAAAATAACGGAAGTTCATACAATTGCTTATACTGTATTCTACTGAGACTGCCAGCCTTCATGGCCATTTTCTAAAAAAGAGATTGTTGTCGATTTGGGGCCAGTTGCCAGACTGTTTGTTGTGGGGCTGTTGTCCCTTCAGTCTAAATGCCTTAGCTCAGTAGACAGATTCTGTGCAGGCTCCAGACATAAGTGCCTGTCTTCTGGATCAGGCCGAAGGCAGACCATTGGTTCATCCAGCTCAGTATTGTCAACATGGACTCTCCAGGGTTTTCGAGGAGTCTCTTCCAGCCCCACCTGGAGATGCCAGAGATTGAACTTGGTATCTTCTGTATGCAAGGTGAGTTATGGCCTTTCCCCCATGTCCAGCCTTCAACAATAGGGATGTCTAATACTTCCTTAGTTATTTTACATATTTCTCGTATGGCTGTTGTCCAGAATAGTTGGATTTTGGGACACTCCCACCACATGTGGAGGTATGTGCCTGTGGAGGTGCACCACCCCCACCCAGCTTCCCTCCCTCCACTCCCCCCTTTTTTTCTTTTTCTTTTTTTCTTCTCCCCCTAGTGTCTCAACAAATGAAATGGATTTGTAAAAATGTTACATGGAAAAAATACGAGGCATTACACTTACTTCTGTAAAACAAGAAAATATTTAATAATAACAATAGGAATGTCACTTTCGTCTATTGCTTCCTTTTAAGAACATTTGCATTCCAAGTCAAGTCCTGTCCCTTGCAGAGCACTCAGCTATCCAGCACCAACCAGCATGGTCAGTGTTCAGGGAGGAAGCAAGGTGGAAGCTGGTGAAGGCTGACCCAGAATAAAGTTCCTAATTTTGTCCACACTGTGCTCCAGTTAATTTGCTAGAACGCTCTGCTGCTTCAGCAGGGATAGACCCAGGGGCCACAGAAGGAAGAGGGGCCCCATTGCATCCAGTCTAAATTTCTAATCCAATCTAGGATCCTACTCCCTGAACATGGAAATTGCTTTCAGACATGCATAGAGCATCATGTGTAGCAACCAAGGGAAAACTGCACAGTAGAAGCAATGTTCTGATACATTGCTTTAAAGAGTTGTAAGTATCATTACATTCCCAAAGCAGCTGTCAATCAGGCAAATTTGAAAGATACTCTGAACTAAATAGTGTTGTGTTAGCTATGTTGTTAAAAATTGCTATCCCACTTAACTGTAAAAACAACAAAAGTGTTTACTGTAAAAAAAAAAGGGCAGGAATTAAACCATAAATAACAGCAGCAGCAGCAAAAAAATCAATAGTAATGTTAAGGATGAGTCATGTTAGTGGCAAACTTAGATAGTATGGTGCCCTGTGCAAGGCCAAAATTTTGTGCCCCCCCCCCCCCCGCCAGCTCTCATGCTGCCTTCCCAAAGGTGGGTAAGGAGGCACCCGGCTTTGGGAAGGAGGCACAAGGCCCTGGCAGGATCCTGGAACCCTCCTACATCCTTCCCAAAGCTGGGAAAGCGTTAACTAGACTTTGGGATGTAGGTGGGAGGATTCTAGGACCCTGCCAGAGCCTCACGCCTCCTTCCCAAAGTCCAGCACCTCGCTTGGCTTTGAGATGGTGCCCCCTCGGCTCAGCCCCCAGTGTGTGCGCATCACTTGCACAGCCCTAAATCACACAGCAGCTGTATGGAAGGAGTCATGTTCTGGGAACCAGTCACTACTGAACAACAGAGAACAGTTGCAGGTGACCTGAATCTATCCGGGTGACAGAAGCTCCAGTTCTTACACATTCTGAAGAATATGAATACAAAGACACAAGCTACTTTTGATTTAATGAGTTTTGAACAAATTTTGCTTTCAATTGGTGTGAGGGGCAAAGGGATCGTTCTAGCTTTTTACAAAATCTTTTAAGGATCTTTCTTCAAATGTGCACAATGCAACTGATTTTTACTGAGTCATACTGTTTGTGAGCTTCCCAATGGCTCAAGCAGAGAGAGGACTTCTCCATCACCTGCTTATTGATCCCTTCTCTCCCTGAAGTTGCCAGAGACTGAACCTGGGACTTTCTGCAGGCTCTGCCACTGAGTACCTCCTCATATGGATCCCCTTCAAAGGAACCAGGAAAACCTGGTTGTTGGGAATGCACTTGCCTCTGCATTTGACTCTGTTGCTCTGTCAGTTACAGTCAAGAAAGAGAGGATGCACCATGAGCTCAAGTTCCTTAACTTGACCTTAAGGTCACAGCCTGTGACCCACCTGATATAAAACCACACAGCTCAAGTCAATTGCATTAAGCCACAGTGCACAGCTGTTTTGATGGAGCCTGGCAAATTGAGAGCTTCCACTACAGAGGCAATTACAGAATGGGAAGTGGCAGTCATTTGCAATGTAGGCTCTTTGGAGAAAACTACATGCTGCGAAAGTGTGGTAAGGTTGCTAATGTAACACAGCTCTATTTATATTTCATAGCAACACACTTTGAATGGCACAGGGTGACAATCAGGGGTGCCATTTCTAGTATATCTGGGCATGATCAGGATTAGGAACATTTGGATTATTTTCCAATGCTGTCACAGCTGTGTAGAATCCCTGTCAGCTTGAGCTGTAGTTCAGAGGCAGAGCTCTTGTTTTGCATGCTGAAGGTCCCAGGTTCAATTTATGACATGCCCAGGCACAGCTGGGAAACACCCCTATCTGAATCCTCAGAGAACCACTGCCTGTCTGTGTAGACCATGGGTAGGCAAACTAAGGTCAGTGGGCCGGATCAGGCCCAATTGCCTTCTGGATCCGGTCCGCAGATTGTCCGGGAATCGCCGCGTGGGTCGCCAGCGCTTGCGCATTCTTTCCCTCTCCCTCCCTCCCTCCCTCCCTCCCTCCTTCTGACACGGCGGCGGCGGCGGTACCTCCTCCCGGCTTCTCCCCGTCCTGCCTAGAGGAGGAAGGGGGCTGGGCTTTGTTGGTGCCAGCAGCAGCAGTGACTGCCATTTTAAGCAGCCCCTCTCCAGAGCCCTTTCACGCTCCACTCATTGTCCCTCCGCTACCACCGCCAGCCCCTGCTGCTCGCAAGACACAGGTAAGCAGTCACTGGGGCTCGTGGTGCTCTTGCATCGTTTTCCCCCCATAATATAGTCTGGCCCCTCACAAGTTCTGAGGGACAGTGGACCGGCCCCTGCTGAAAAAGTTTGCTGACCCCTGGTGTAGACCCAAATCTGGCCCATCATGTCCCTCAATCTGACCCACCAGCCCTGTCTCAACAAGACCTGCCCACCTGCCCATCATCCCAATTGATATATGGAAATAAAGATTCAAGAAAAGTCCCTACAGAGCAGACAGGGGGATCACTTCTGTCCATTTTTAGAACTAAGCACCACAGAGCTCAGATCAGAGAGAAGTCCTCTGCTTGCTCTTTAAGAGCAAAACTTCCCCTAAAAAGCTCATTCATTCAGTTTTCTGTCACAAATGGTGGTGTCAACAAATTTTCATCCTATAAAATTACTTATAGAATATAAAATATATTTTATAAAATGTTAGTGGTAGCTGAGATTTTCAGGTGATATGAAAATGTTGGGTTTTGGGGTGATAACAAGGACCCCCATTTGAAAATTCAGGTGTACACTTAGAGGCAGAGGCACAAAATTAACACAAAATGGTGTCTGAGGTTTTTGAGGGGATTCCAAGGTTAACATAACTCATAATGAGCCAGAGGGCCGGGCCAGGAGTACCAGTCCAGGTTTCAGGGTCTGGACCCTTCCTCCTTATTTCCATTAGGATTTGGGAGCCCAGGGTTCTATATCCCACTGGGTGTCCTTGGGCCATTCACTGGCCTCTGGAGGGGTAGAGCAACAGCAATGATTTACCATAGCACCACCACCACCTCCACCACCAGGTCCCTGAGCTCTCGTCAGCCCTCCACAGCAGACCTTTGAGACTGCAGCTGTGAGCCTCCTCAGAGGAGAGGGAGGAAGAGGAAGGCCAGGGTTGAGGCCCGCACCTCACCCTGCCCTTGGGTACTACCATGCTCTCCAGCCTCTACTCCTACCTGGGCTCCTGACTGCCCACCTTCCCCAGCCTGGCCTGGGGCTCCAATCTTGTGGACTCCCTCTTGCAGGTTGAGCTTCTCCTCCTCCCTGGGGCCTTCCCACCCACTGAACCCTACCCCCTTTCTGATCTTTGCTTCCTTGCAGAGCTGGTGGGTGCCTGCGCTGTCTCTGTCATGGGCAGCCTGGTGGAGATTTACATCTACGTCAACTATTTGAAGTGAGTGCTTGTTAGGCAGAGCAGAGGTTTCTTTTTTAAAACAGAGAGCCACTTCCTTATGATGTCCTTACAGGTGGCCCTGGGTTGCCTACCAACACCTGCAGGGACTGCTGGGGCATGGGGTGGGGGAGCCAAAAAGACCAGCAAGCACTTATGCCTCCTGAACTGGCTGCTTTGATGGATTTTGCAGAAAGAGTCTCAGGTTCTCCAGCTGCTCCTATTGATTCAACAGGCCTTGTCCTCCTTGGCCTCCTCACGGCTTTCTTGTGGCCTCCTTGGCTTCACCACGGTCTCCAGAAGTGGTGTTCCCACTTCCAGATGTGCTGCGGCCACTTCTGGGAGCACAGTGGTGGTGGCAGAGCAGCTGAGACACCGCGTTGCCCCCAAGCCAGCCTGGAGGAGGCAGCAGAGTTGAGGGGGTGGAAGCAGGACATCTGGGACTTCAAACAGAAGGCTTTTGTGAATCTGGAATGTCCTGCTCAAAGTGGGACTGTTGGGGGCTATGTTCTTGTTATTTTCCTTGGTGCAACCCTCCAACCAGGCCAGTCTCACCCCTTTTAGCAGTCTCAGGTGACTGCTGCTCCAGTGAGGTTTTTCACACCCTGGAATTATTTCCTTAACAGGGGAAAAACAACAACTGGAAACAGAACTGCAAACAGATGGCTCCTAACGACATCTTAATACTGAAGAGGACCCAAGTAGTATTTCGTTATGGAGCTGTAATTTTTCCTCCCTCTTTCAAAGCTGCCTTCAGGTGTTAGTTTAAGAGAGTAAAGAAAAAAGCCAAAGTTAAAAAGATTTTTAAGATTTAGTAAAAGGGATAAGAGTTGTGCAAATCAGATCCAGTAATCATGCCCTAAAAACCTGTCAGTTTGTAGTACATTGACAAGCGTTAGCTAATGGGCATCACTGCCCCATGGATGGCAGCAGACTCTTCTCTTACTCTGATGAACCAACTAGTTTGGATTATTAGAAAAATGAAACAGAATGTTTGCCCTACTTGAGAATTTCCAAAGGCCCCTGCAGGAAGACGAGTCTCTGCATTATATCTCTCTTAATAGTTTGACAATCAGTTGGAAGCATAAGCTTTTCTCTTATTTCATCTCCTATTTGGTAGATTTAAGAAAAAATGGGGGGGGGGGGAATGCCACATGGTTAAGATCTGTTGGACATTTTTTACTTAAAAAATACAATTTGATTTGTTTGTTCCTTTTGCTAAACTTCCCTATGCAACTTTTCAGAAGGAGAAATTTACAGGGATGTTATAAGGACAGGCATAAAACTCTCAGACTGAGAAAACTGAGGAAGATTAATGGCTGCTATTTCTCCTCTTAAATGAATGGCTTTGGTGCATTTTATGAGAAAATCCATTTGTATATGTTTCCACAATTGTCCTTTATGTGATGTCTCTGAAAACTGTCATTAAAGGAGCCTCTCCTTTTAATGATACATCACATAAAAGACAAATGCAGAATGATATACAAACATTTTAAATCCTCCTTGTACACATTTGAAGAAAAGCTCTTATATGTTGCTTTTAAAACACACAAATTAATATTGCTTACTTTTCAGCAGGAGGAAATGAGGGTCTCAGAGACCTCCTCAGAATTGTATGGAGTTAAAATAATGGTGCGTGTTTTTCATTGTACTATGATAAATGCAAAGCTATTACATAACCTTTTAAAGAGTTGATGTAATTATCTGTAAATAGTAATGGTACCCCAAAAAGGTCAACTTTTGCTGCCATTAGAGGTTTATGGATATAAAGTGAATTTATGTTTCCATAAAACAAGCCCCCGACTAACTAGATTAATTCTACACCAACTAAACCAACTGTAGTAATATTTAGACACAATAAAATGAGACCAATTAAAACATTTTTTTGCATGTGTCATATTGATTAATGGTGCACTAAAATTAACCAAAGACCTTAAAACCCGGCGTGGTTGTTGGGACGGCGTCCAAAGCTTAGCATTATTACCAACAAGATGAGCAGTTAAGGGAGACAGGACTGCACTGGTATGAATATTTAATTAATAATTAGTCATGTAATTTCTCCTCAGGAATTATTATCCCTCAAACTGGTTTGTGAATTTAATTATTAGGAGCCTTTTTGTTTCCATGTCCCCCTCATTACTGTCAGGATTGATGTAACATAAACTTCATTAAAAATTAAAGCAGGAGTCTTAATTACAAGGCTACCCTGACTGAAGTCAGAATTAGCCAAGTCAGTGATGTGCAAATGAGTGCATTATTTAAGAAAGATGCTGGGAGTGCTTATGCTAATGCCGAGGGTTCACAGTGGCAGACCTTTTCCACTTGCCGTTGCATATTCATTAAATGCACTATGCAAATTTAATGTAGCCGCCTTAGTAATGCGTTGTTAATTTATTCAGATTTATTGAGTACGTCGTATATAAAAAAGTGCAAATTTAATTACTCTCTCTGCTATTAGGCGTGCTAGCAGAGGTTTCAAATGTGTTGATCTGGATTACTGCACTTTGATGGAGGACATGGTAGCAAAAAAGGAGGGGGGACCATTTTGATAACTGGGCTTGAAAGAATGTTTGATTTACTTATGGAATAATCTAAGAAATCACCAGAAATGCACACGTGACTTCCCTATAGGAAGGGGGTGGAGAGAGAGAGAGAGATCTTCCCTTAACTTCAGAGCAGCCACAGTGCTGAGTCCACAGTCTAATAGATGTAATGACCCTTCTGAGACTAGTAAAGGTTATAGATGGAGATCTATTGGAGGCGTCTTTGGTTTATTTATTTATTTTGAATATTTCTAGGCAGGGTCATCCCAAGACATTTAGCTACCTGAGGCGGAACAGCCAGCAGTGCTTCCCCCTCATCTGCTCTTGCCTCAGGAAAGCTACACAGTAGCCAAGGCCAGCCAAGTTATTTTGGCACCTGAGGAGAAAAAATAAAATAAAAATAGTACAAGTCCCTCCCTCCCCTCCAGCTCTGGCAGTAAAAACACAACAATATACTGTATTATTATTATATTATTATTATATTATATTATTATATTATATTATATTATATTATATTATATTATATTATATTATATTATTATTAATAGCACATTTGCTGAGGTGTATCCTCTAAGGAATTATTAGACTATGGCTTGCTCAACTGGAGCAGAATGCCTTGGGACTTTGAATGCTCTCCCACAGAAAACAGGAAACTGCATGTAGAATAAAATTAAAATGAGAGCTTGGAGGAAATGGCCACAGCCTAATTATAGAGTGCCTGCTTGGCATGCAGAAGGTCTCCGGTTCAGTCCGCAATGGCAAGACTCCCCCTGCCTGAAGCCCTGGAGAGCCACTGCCAGTCAGTGCAGACAATACTGAAGTGGCTGGACCAATGGTCTTAACTGGTATAAGGCAGCCTCCTCTATATCGAGATTTTAGGCCTGTCCTTTCACTGCTACAGCATCTGTTTATTTTTATGCCATTTCCCCACAAATATGTGCCCAAAGTAGCTCACAACATATCAAATATAACAATATACAACAATTCAATAAATGTATTAGAAATAAATGTCAAGAAGTGAACATACACACATCTCAACCCATACAATATTCAAGAAAACAATACAAAGGATATAAATTAATTTAACAGCTTAAAAGTAAACAGAAGAGAGAATCATGCATAACACAGAAATAAAATGTTAGTATACAAACCTGGAAGGATCCAGTCCCCATTTGAAGGACTCATCCCAAGATGCCCCCACAGTTCCCTGTACCCACTCTCTAATATATCCTTGATGGTTACGTTCTCTTACTGGTGTATGCTAAATTGAAAGCATTGCAATGGACAGCAGTCAGTAGATGGATTCAGGGCTGGGGAGGAACTTCACCCCCAGGTGGATTGGCTTTGTCCCAGGGGATTTTGCCAACCTCATTACAACTGTCACATCTCTCCTACGGCACATGTGGCTGTCCCCTTAGTAGGGAGACGCAGGGAAGGAGCAGAGGAATCTTGGAGGGTGGTGCTTTCGGTCCAGAAACTCAGTCAGGGTCAGGATGCTGTCAGCGCTACCCTGAAATATTGTGGGAACATGGCGGTTTCCTACCTGCCTGCCACTGCTGCTTGGCCAGTTTGACCCTTGGAGTGGGTTCTCCTAGACAGTGCTACACCCAAGCAGGCCAGATACTGCCATTGGCCATACACCAAGACCACCCTCACCAGGCTGCATTCCCTCACAGGCAACCTTACAGGAGTCAGAGGACAGTGGTGGGTGAGTCCAGACACACAACTGGGTAGGGTAATAGATGAGTCACAGGCATGTGCAAGTCAGTAATCACACAATTCAAAGATGGAGTGAACTCTTCATTATCAAAACACGGTCTCCACAGTTTTGGTTGAGTGCCAGCCATAATAAGCAGGGCAGCTCCTTCCCTTTCATGGCCTTTTTGGGATATCTAGAACGAGCAGTCAAGTCCAACATTCCCTGTTGTGTTGCCCAGAATGGGCACACAGAGAAATGTGGCTCCAACAAGGAGAACTTCCTGTAAAACCTGTGGGAGCTACTTCTGTCTCGGTGCGGCCAGGTAGAGTTAGGACCTCTCCAGAGCTTTTGCCAAGCAATCAGAGACTGTACCTGTGTACAGCCAACGTCTCTTCCGCCCGTTTCAGTCATCTTCTGGTTCTGGGAAACAAGAGGGGAGGGAAATGTGTTTCAGCAGGAGGGGGAGATTTTCACCAGCCTGTGACTCTTCACCAGCCTGACTCATCTCTGCCTCTTGGCCTCCCACTCTCCTGTTCAGCTTCTGTCTCTGATTCTGGACTGCTCTCTGCCACAGATTCTTCCAGCTCACTAAGCCCTGTCACCTTTTCTGCTTCTGACCCCTCCTCTTCCCAGTCTTCTTTCTCTCATTGCTGTCCCATCACCACTTCCCGGGCTCTGAGCCTTCCTTCCTTGGTGCTTCCCCAGCCGGCTGCTCCCACCATTCCTCTGTGTCCAGCCAGTCCATACCAGGATGGGACTTACCTTTCTAGAGCAGTCACTGGTCCATCCATGCAGAAGTCAGCTTTCTGATGCATCCATCTGGGCAAGCAAGAGGCATCCTCACAGTTCAAGGACATATTCCAACCAGGCCAAATCACTTGAGGAGTGTGTGGAGCAGGGCTGCCAAGGGGCATGGCCTGGGGAGAGCCCCAAGGGCCAGATCAAAGGCCCCAGAGCCTGAGGTTTCCCACTTCTGTTCTACATCTCTGCATCTTTAACATATTGTTTTTCTCCATCTTGCTCCAAAGTCTGTCTGTCTCTCCTATTCAGTCCTATAACTTCTGACCTCCTTGAGTCACCTGAGCCATCCTGGATGTTCCACCCTCCTTTCTAAACTTCCATGCTGGACCACCATCGCACAACACCTTCTGTTGATGCCACAAGTGGGCACCTGGGCTGAGAGCCACTCCCCATGGTGCCTGAAGCATGGAGTGTAGGATGTGGGGACAAATAAGAAGGAATAGGTTGTGATTAAACAGACACAATATTTATCAGTAACAGCTCACATAGTTTGATCGCAGTCTGGAATCTGAAGGCCAGGCCTTCCACTGATGACCTAGAAGGAGACCAAAGGGGAAATGTTCTCCCTTTGGAGCACTCCATCCCCGGGAGCCACCCAAGTCAGCAGGGCTTAAACCATGGTGCAGCAGAGCAAGGGCTGGACCTAGTGACCTAGTGACCTGTCAATTACACAGCCAAAAGTACTGGGTCTGCTCCCCACCACACCCCATGCAATGGCAGAAAATGAGGCTCCTAATAAGCGAGGATCCAGAGCTCAGTACTCCAGAAGCTTGGGGGAAGGGAATACAGCGGCTCACATACCTCAGTGGCTATTGGCAACATGCTCAAACCCTGCACACCCTGCACACCATTGTGCCTCAGCATTACGGTGTGGCCATCCTTATTAAATGCTCTGATATTTTGACACGTGTGAACTTCTGGGCTCTTGACAAGATAACATAATTTAAATGCCGCAAGTGAAAGTCAGCAGCAACAAGAACCACTGGACAAAGTCCCCAACTCTTCATCTTGTGGGTGATGCTGTTAAGTGATGTACAGTGCATGCTGGGAAGTGTTGGATGATTGGACATTTACATCTGTTTAATTAAAGAATGAGCTTGAAGCTCTGTTTAATTAAGGGCTAACTCATTTTGGAGGTGGCATCATGCTGAGAATTACGACGCTTTTGTGATTCAGATACGAGTAACAATATCAGGAATTGTGCCGTGTCCTCTCAATCTTTAATGGGCAGTGATGCACATCATGGAGCTAACAAATGAAGGCCAAATCTGCAAATGAAGGAATTTTGGCATTATCTCAGAATGAAGTCTCTAAAGCACACACTTAATGGGGAAAAAGAACGAAGGCCAAAGTGAGGTTTCTGTTTGTAGGTTTTAGATGCAGTGGGTGTCCAGCTGCTCAACTAATGAAATTCTGTCATGTGCTCCTATGGGCTCCAACATGGACTGCAGCCCTCTTTTGATTCTCCCCACCGTCACAGACAGCAAACAGGGAAAGGGCTGTCTCAATAAGTGGCACCCGGATTATGGAAGAAGCTCCATGGGGAGACTCACCTGACTTTAAGTCCTGGGGACATTTTGGTTTTTGAAGGGCAGGGCACACCTATCTACAACAAAACAAATAAATAAATCAACTAAAACACACAGCTGCCACTGCAGAGTTGTCATTTGCATGAAATATTCTGGGGTTGCTAAAAATTGTCTCCTTCTCTTGCATTGGCATGTCTGCTTGTTAAGCTTATTGAGCTTATTCTATTTATATCCCACCTTTTCTCCAAAGAGCTCAGTCCAGCACTCTAACCACTAGGCCAGACTTGCCCTCCCTTCTACCAAATGGCACACAAGTTTATAAAATAAAATACAATAAAACATCAAGGAAGGAAGGAAGGAAAGTTAAAAGCACAGAAAAGCAAACAGGTTTTTCTACAAAATAATGTTCTTCCATCCGGGGCCAGCCAGTTCAGCATGTGTCTGGTTACAGGTGCTCATTCATAAAATCAACTGAAACCATCAGTTGAAATTAGGGCTGTACAACTGATCCAACCAAAGTCTGGATACCAAATCAAATCAGCCCAATTCAGGCCAATTGGGCTTCTGGTGGATTGGGTTGAGACAACCCCAGGTCGGCTAACCCTTGATCTGGAGCTGAAAAGACAAGGGGAGGGTGAGGGGATGAGGGGCAGCAGCCTCTGCAGGATCTTTTCACCAGTGCTTCCCTGTAGGGAATGGGCTGGTGAAGCAGCACCCAGCAGAATTAAACTCTCCACTCACCAGCAGGTGAGCAAAAGGCTCAACCCTCCTCTCTTCCCCCCTCCCTACCACATGTTTAATTAAAGGTAAAGGTAAAGGTACCCCTGCCCGTACGGGCCAGTCTTGCCAGACTCTAGGGTTGTGCGCCCATCTCACTCTAGAGGCCGGGGGCCAGCACTGTCCGCAGACACTTCCGGGTCACGTGGCCAGCGTGACGAAGCTACTCTGGCGAGCCAGAGCTGCACATGGAAACACCGTTTACCTTCCTATTTATCTACTTGCACCCAGGGGTGCTTTTGAACTGCTAGGTTGGCAGGCGCTGGGACCGAGCGACGGGAGCGCACCCCGCCGCGGGGATTCGAACCGCTGACCTTTTGATCGGCAAGTCCTAGGCGGTGAGGCTTTTACCCACAGCGCCACCCGAGTCCCATCATGTTTAATTAGAGCCTAATTAAACATACAATTGGGAGGTGAGCAGGAGATCCTGCGATCCCAACTGATCACATCTGTAAACCCAAATTAAACATTAGGGCAGGCCCCAAAATCACGACATACTCACAAGGCAGCATAGGTGAGAAGTTCCAGAGAATGGTGCCACTTGTGCTGGACCTCAGGGCCTAGCTAATCTACACTTCCTGAGACAAGACACAAACAGTGACGCAACTATCTGTAAAAAACTGGCACCTCTTAAATTGTGAAAGTGTGCACAAACTGTTATAAACTCATGCATACTGTTTTGAGTGCAGGGTGCCTGGACTCCCCTTGTAATTCCTGGACCCCACTTCCAATTCCTAGGTGCCAGACACAAGCCAGGAGCCAGCCTGGTAATGGCCCACTAAAGATGTTAGGGGGACAAAGAGGGCAGGTGGGAGGGGGCCCGCCCTCCACTCAGGATTAGTTGAAAAGATCAAAGCCTTTGAAAGAGTTTTTAGAGTTGGAAGGAGAACAGTTCTTTTTAGGATGCCAGTTAGGGGTGCCACAAGCTGGCAGGAAAATAGTTGCAGTTTGTAAAATGCAGCAAGCTGGAGCAGAGGGACGGAGGGCCGTGGCTGATTTCAGCTGGCATCCAAGGCTATGGCCATGGAAGAAGCAATAACCTCCTGGAGTGTGATGCTGTGAGCCCCTCCATCTTAGGCTCAGTTTGTATATATGTGTAAATAAACCATATATCATAAATACACCACAGTCTCTGCTGTGCCTGATTTCCAAAGGAAACACGAACCCCGGGTAAGTGCCTGGAACCCCTGGAATCTTGCATCACTCGGAGATTGGGGTGGCGTGCAACAATATATTAATGAAACCACATACAAAAATGGATTGTATTGGGGAAATTGCTTACCAAAATGTGTATGCTGAGATAAATTTTCACAAGGATGCAGGCTATTTTATTTATTTATGTTTAAATTGCACACTGGCAGGGAGATGTGTTGAGCTGAAGCTTGGGGGAAATGAGGAACAAAATGGACAGCTTTGTCTGTCCCCTGCCATCGCCACACCAAATTCCTGGCTGCTGGCCTGCACAGAGAAACGAAACGGCATGCAGTGACCTCCTCCTGGCTGTGGGCTTGTCTCCTGGCTTGGTCCAGAGGAGTAAGTGTTTCGAGAAGGTGAGGTTAATGACATGGGAAGGAAGGAAAGCGGCAGCTTCTGAATCGCTGGAGAATTTCTCTGGCTGGGTTTCCTGGCAGCGAGACATTAAAAAAAATCTAATGCAGCTCCATACTCCATCCTTTTCCGAGTCTTAAATGGCTGCCTATTGGGCCTGATATGTAATCGACTGGGGCTTTAGGACCAGTTTCTCTGAGAAGCTAGCAGTGCTCAAGGAGGGCCCTTGACACCATTCCGACTTAATGCTAGACACATCTGCAGATACTTGGGACAAAATTGACACTGTCTAGAGAGCAAAGCAATCACCTCGTGTAGCATTACAGAGCATTTACACTTGAGCCATGTTACCAGACAGTCAATCTTGACCTTTAGAAGTTCAGAGATTAGATTCCTTTGCGGCAAGCCTTCCAGGCACTGCTAGGAATTTGCTGCTATTCAAAGCAGCTTTCTTGGGGTTGCCTTTGGGTTTAATTCTGCGCATCAATCATTTTTGGGAAGGTTCTTTTAAAGCTGAGAGAGTTTGAAAGAAAAATCAGGGATTACTTTTACATTTTATTGTTAGCAGCCAGCCAGGAATCGAAGGGTGCAGAGAGAGGGGGGTGGCAGAGGGGGGCGAAATGGCTTTAAATACAGGGGTATATTTTTAGTAGCTGTTCTGATGCTGGTAGGTCCTCTTTCTCAGAAAGGTAGGAAGCAAGGGGGAATGTGTTGTGCTGATATAAAGTGCAACCTCAAACAGAGGCTCAGGATTTGATAGTTTGTCAGATGTGGTGACCCAGCCTGGTTCAACTTATTCAGGGAGTAAGTCAGGGGCTAGCAACCTGGTGCCTGCTATGACCTCCAAGAGGCATGAGAGAGAGTTTGCTCTTCCTGTTTAGTTCCTCTCGTACATCCAAAAATGCCATATTGAAAGTGCCCACATATCGTTGAATGCCAACATTAGCCCTACAAAAGGCATGACAAGACTTGGGGGCAGTCAGATTATCCAGATATCTAACATATCTAGGAGATTCAAAAGTTAAGCCATGCCTTGTGTTTATCATGGAGGAAAGGGTTAACCTCCATCATGCCTGCTGCAATTCTGATTTTAAAAACTCTCTTCACAGCTGATGCTTTTAAAAACTATAATTGCTGGTCAACTGTGATTTTTTTATTTTTATCTTGAATTTTGTATTTTAACCTTAAATATGTTTTTGGTGCCCACTGACATGAAAACAGCACAAAGATAAATCTAAACGTAACATAACATATTGCATTATTGTTGTTGTTGTTGATGATGATTATGCTTATTATTCCGCTCTTCCTTACATGGGGCTTTAAAGGTTTGATCAGGTGCAGCAGCTACCAAACTTTATGAGCACTACAATATCATATTCTGCTATGGCCTGTTCAAAGTGGCTTGTGTGTGTGTGTGTGTGTGTGTGTGTGTGTTAAATGTTTAATTTTCCATTAAAAACAATCCAAATTGTATTTTAATGTAATTTTAATATTTTAAAATTTTAATTGTGCAGCTTAATTGTCAGAATTTTTACAGAGTCCTGCAACATTTAAATACAATAATAGCCCATTGAAACACAGCCCAGATGCACACATTGTCCTGGCACTCAGAATGAACTGGGCCTGGGCACCAGCTGGGCACTAAAGAATTCGTAAAACACAGCCATTTATTTAATTATTTATTTAATAAAACAATCAAGCATGCTTTCTGTTAGGGAGCAGCAAAATTAATAAAAGCATTTAAACTTTAGAAATTAAGAAATATAGAGAAGCCATCTAGAGTTTGGTGTTCCCCAGATGGTGTTGGACTCAAAGGCCAAACCATACATTTAATCAATCATGGATGACTTCTTCTAAAGAATTCCAGGAGCTTTAGTTTGCTGTGGTGCTGAAAGTTGCTACTCCTGACAAGCTACAGCTCCCATAATGCATATATGCATACTCTTCAGGCTCTGAAATCAGTGCTTGTTCTCAAAAAGTAAAGGAATATACAAAACCAGGACATTTTGCCACTTAAGGTGAATGACAAAATGGTACTTCCCGCATAGCCTGTCCTGGGTCCTATTGTCAGTGTGGAAGTACGATTCCATGGCTTTTGTACATGAAATGCTGAGACAGCCCACTGGCCTTGCCCTTTGCATCAGGAAACAGCATGACCTAGGATAACACAGAATGCTGCAGGGAATGGAGATCATGAACCTGAGAGCAAACTCAACCTCTAAGAATGTAAGAACACAAGAGCTGCTGGCCCATATGGTCCATCTAGTTCAGCATTCTTCTCTCACAGTGGCTACCAGATAGCTTCAGAAAACCTGCAAGCCCATGGACACTCTGCCTGCCTGGAGCTTCCAGCAACTGGTACTTTGAAACATTGCTGCCTCCAACTATCATCATGGCCAGGAGACATCAATGGCCCTCTCCTTCAAGACTCTCCTCTTCAGATCTAACCAACACAACTCTAAATCAATGTCTTGTACGTTAATTTACACTGTACAAAAAAGCTTACTTATAATTAAACCATTTTGGTTAATATTGTGATTGGAAATGTCAGCTACATACTTGATCTGCCTAATTAGAGAAAGGATTGTGTTGGTTTTGGGGTTTTATCACTGTCATTATTATTTTTCTTCCGCCAAGTGGTTTTCAGGACTCATCCATCTGATGCAGCATTTCAAAACCGACTTGCATCTTCAACAAGAGATTTGCATTTGAAGTGTCTGGTGGTGCTCAGCAATTCTTCACCCATCAATCATTCTGTTAATCTCTTTGTATTTCCCTCAACGCCAAATGTACTTAGTGTTCTTTTCTGGAGAACATTGTTTTCCAAGTTGTGCTAAGGCATCTTGAATCATCCCTCCTCCGTCTCTTCCTTGCCCACATGGTCTCCCCAGGTTTATTTTTGCAGTTGACATTTTGGCTCTGTCTCCCTTGCAGTGACACATTCACACTCCAAATTAGTTGTCACATAATATATTGTGTGGCAATGCATTGTCATGTGTCCTAACATAAGGAGAAGGCAAAATCAGTGACATCTCAGAAGATTTGAGCTGGAGAAAAAAACAATGCTTTGTCTACATCCAGGAACCTGCAATAATAAAAATGATGGTGATACCAAAAACCTGCATACTCTTCAGGCTCTGAAATCAGGGCTTGTTCTCAAAAAGTATAGGAATATACAAAACCAGGACATTTTGGCACTTGAGGTGAATGACAAAATGGTACTTCCCACACCACCCAGCCTCGGAATAAGGGGTGAGTGAAGATCTGCCTAAGCAACAAGGGGGAGGGGGGAATCTACATCAGAAACGAGGGTGGGAGGACACCAGCAGTGTCTCCTATTCCCCACAGTCTTCTATAGAGGCAGCATGAGGGGGTTGCCAAGAAAGAGGCAGGTCCAGCCTCTAAGGAGCACATAACACCTGCTGCTGTCTCCAGCAAGTGGTGATCCTTCTCACGTTTCAAGGGAGGCTCCCTTAAGGCAGGGCTAGGCAAGGTGATGCTCTCCAGATGTTGCCGGCTTCCAGCTGCCATCAGCACCAGCCAGCATTGCCAGTGGCCAAGGACAGTGGGAAGTGGGCTATGGTGTCCTGAAGCTGCAAGCAAAAGAGTGAGTGACAGGGAGGGAGGCCTTTCAAGGATAACCTCAGTGCTGTGGAACTCCCTTCCTATAGAGACTCATCATGACAGCTTAAGGCACTTTGTGGGACATTCGTTAATGGGACTTGGGTGGATTTATTCTCCCTCGTACTATTTGACTGCCTAAGTCTATTTGTGGTTACTTTTTCACTCCTATGGGTACCTGGATCATTTGGATACTACCTGGTTTTATTGCTGAGGGGGCTTTATGACCACAAGGTGGGATATCACTTTATCAAATGAAACAAAACAGAAATCATTGTCTTAGATATAGCCTCTTTTATTATTATTTTATTAAATAATTTATATTAAAGATCTTGGGTTGCAAAAGTCCTTGCACTGTCTCTTTTTTCAGGTTGTAGAGTCTTCCCTACAGATCAGTTACATTTGATGTGAGACATTACTGTTTTATACGGTACAAGGTGGGGGGAGAAGAGGGGGAGGGGCTGGTAAACTTACATTCTTTTACTTAGTGTATGTGGGAGGTTTTTGTGTCAGCATCACTTGGGTAGGTAGGATCTCTTTCTATTCATTTATTAGTTTTCCTTGGCAGTGAGAGAGTGGGGGGGGGGGAGTAGGGCATGGTTGGTTGCCTTTAGTTGACTGCAGTGGGATTTGTTTGCGGGGGGGGGGGGTTGTTGGGTCAAGTTAGCCATATTGATTTGTATGCTGTCATTGGGTTCTTGTTTGGCTGTGTGTGCAATAAAGGAGAGCCACACTGGGGTGAAGGCATCCTCTTTTATTTGTTCCCCATGTCAGTTTCAATCTGTTGGTTAGATTTTCTAGTAAGACTGTTTCCCATACGATTTGATACCATTGGTCCATGTTCACTCCTGACAGGTCTCTCCAATGTCTAGCTATGATGCTCCTGGCTGCTGAGAGTAAGTGGGTTATGAGCTCTTTACAGTGTGAGTGGGCATTACTGTCTTGGAAAATATCCAATAGGGCCAGTTCTGGGGTGTCTTCTCATGCCTGTTTAGTTATTCTGCATATTTCTTGTAGAGCTAATGTCCAAAAGGGTTGGATTTTGGGGCATTCATACCACATGTGCAGCCCTAGAGGTGCAGCCTCTCTGGCATTTTGGTGAGGATCTTGGGTTTATCAGCGCCAGTTTCCATGATGCTAGGTACCATCTGTAGGTAAGTTTCAAAGTGGCTTCTTTTGGCTGAGATGGAGGTTGAGACCACATTCTAGTTCATTGGGTAGGGTTTATTTCGTAGCGAAGGTCATGATCCCATATTATTTTTTATCATGTTGAGCGGGTTTGTGGGATTCTGGACCAGTATACTGTATATTGTGGATACCACCCCTTTGCCATGTCCCTCTGCTGTTAGGAGAAGGTTTTCAAAGGTAGTCAAGAGCCTAATGGCTAATTTTACTGCTGGATTGTTTAAGAAGGTGTGTAGTTGGTGGTGTGTTAGGGTATTTGGGTGTCCTCTAGTTTGTCTTGTATTTCTGTGATGTAAGCATATTTTGGATTGAATTATCCTAATAAAAGCAGCACCAACAGTAATTTAGGTTTAGAACAACTGAAAACATGAGCGATAAATGTAGAGGTAAAGGTAAAGGTCCAGTCCATTAGGTCCAGTCGCGAATGACTCTGGGGTTGTGGCGCTCATCTTGCTTTATTGGCCGAGAAGGTAAACGGTGTTTCAGTGCGCTGCTCTGGTTCGCCAGAAGCGGCTTAGTCATGCTGGCCACATGATCCAGAAAAGCTGTCTGCGGACAAACGTCAGCTCCCTCGGCCAGTAAAGCGAGATGAGCGCTGCAACCCCAGAGTCGGCCATGACTGGACTTAACTGTCAGGGGTCCTTTACCTTTACCTTTTTTAGCTCATTTGGTAGAACATGAGACTCTTAATCTCAGGGTCATTTTGGGCAAAATATTCCTGCGTTGCCAGCGGTTGAACCCTCTCGGACCCTTCCAACTCTACAATTCTATGAACTATGATTCTATGGGGGGGTGCCCCATGGACATCACTTTACACTTGTTTATATTGAATCACATTTGTTATTTTCATATACCCACTTTGGAAAGATTCTTTCGGAGCTCCTCTCAGTCCCATTTATTTCCCACTAAATGGTCTTAGAGTAAGGTTAAACAATCCATTTTTCATGAGGCATCAAATCCCACCCCCCATAAGACAGGTTTACGCAGATCAGTGCTGACAAAATTAGAAAGTTTGGGGGTACATTTCAAGACTAGAGAATGAGTCCTGCCTCCTCTTCTGATGCTGCTAAAGAAAATGTTGACACAGGCATGCTCATTATATTAATAGACACCCTGACTTCTCCAGATAATACAAAGGCAGTTGTTCACATCTGCCCAGACAGCTGTTGGGTACTTGAGCTGACAACTTCCCTTGTGATGTATTGGGAGCAATGACTGTACAATTTGCCGAGCTGACGGAATAAGACCCAATCAGCATATGTAACTGGTACGCAAAGAACATCAGTATGAAAAATGAGAAATTTCCATTTAAACTTGATTTTTTAATTACTCCATTTTTCTAAGAAACCCAGGGGCACCTCTGGACAGTGTAGATTTTGTAAAGGGAGAGACTGCTGCTGCGGTGGTTTAATTATTTAACCATGTGGGTGGCTAACTCACAGGTAGGATTTCATGTCCGGCTGGCCCAGGAGGGAAAGCAAAGAATGCTCGCCCCACAGTTCACGTCAAGGTGTAGGGAAGTCGTCATTTTTGTACCTGAAGCAGATAATTCCACAAGCATCTCTCTTTGGGAGTAAAAAAAAAACTGCAGGAAGAATAAATGCAAATAAGTATCAATTTTGCTACCTTTCCCTAACACCCAAAATCTGCTGCCTGAGGCAGCTGTCCCCGTCCACTGTTTGCAAAGTCCAACACTTAATGGAACCCCTTTAGACAAGAGACTCTCTTTGATCCACGCCACTTAATGTCTTTGAATCAGCCTTTAGCTCGGGGCAGACTGCATCCATGAGATCATCTTCAGAGACAGTCATCTGCTTTCTGAGATCAAGCAGATGTTGGCTGGAGACAGGGCTTTCTCAGTTGTAGCTCCTCACATGTGGAATGTCCTGCCTAGGGAGGCTCTCCAAGCACCAAAAGTGGATGTCCTTTTGATACCAGGTGACTTGATTTAACCAGGCTCACAAAGTAGCTAACTTTAACCAACAGGGGTTTTTCTGTTTTAATGGACTTTGTCCCTACTTAAATGAATAAAGGTTTCGTATCAGAACTGTTTTGGACTTCACTCTTTCAGAAACCCTGAGAATTTTGCAAACTGAAGGGCAGCATGTTACATTCTCAAATAAAATAAAAGCTTCAGGGCGGAAGCAGTTCATTTGGATGGGGTGGAGCCTCTAAACAACTTCCCTGACAGCCTGGTTTTCTTCAGGCAGGGATTTATTTATACATTTTGTATGGAATATCATTCTGCCATGTCAGCTCCGTGAGACCTGCAGACTGAAATGGGACACCACCTCACAAAATTCTAGCACTTCGCTGAGAACCAGGCCTCTCCTTGCCTTCTTCCCCCCTGCCCATGGGCTGCTTTGTGATAAGGGCAGGAGTGGTACAGTTTGAAAACTGAGAGGGGGGAACCTGAGTATTTGAGGAACATGAGAGGTTTTACTCTCCAGGTGCCACTTCCCCCCACGAGCTGAATAGGTGAACATCACGGCTTTAGGGTGCCTAAGACCATAAGAAGAAGAAGAAGAAGAAGAAGAAGAAGAAGAAGAAGAAGAAGAAGAAGAAGAAGAAGAAGAGGAGGAGGAGGAGGAGGAGTAGTAGTAGTAGTTTGGATTTGATATCCTGCCTTTCACTCCCTTTAAGGAGTCTCCAAGCGGCTAACATTCTCCTTTCCCTTCCTCCCCCCCAACAAACACTCTGTGAGGTGAGTGGGGCTGAGAGACTTCAAGAAGTGGGACTAGCCCAAGGTCACCCAGCAGCTGCCTGTGGGAATTGAACCCGTTTCCCCAGATTACGAGACTACCGCTCTTAACCACTACACCACACTGGCTCTTGTGCTGAATCAGGCCAAAGGGGACTGCCTTTCAATCTGCACATTTAGCAACCAAGAGGCCAAGATGGTTGTGCTTAACTGGTAAAGGATGGAGGGTCAAGAACAAATGTGATGGCTTTATAGAGATAATCTGACCATAGCCCATTCCTATGTCCACTCATTTGATGAACATTTTGCTGCCCTCTACGAAGATACAGGAGAGCTTCATAGGATGAGGACGAGAAAAGTGGTAATTGCCTCTTTAAGAACATAAAAATCACTTGACTGCTTGAAGCTTTGCCATCTCCATCAAATCATTATCTGCTAATGATCAGCAGATTCCAAAGGGAGGGAACCATCTTCCCAATTATTTAAATACCCGGAGCAACTCTCTGTGTGGTGCTTGCTTAAAAAACAAAAGGAAGATACAGGCCTTGTGTGCGAGGACAGTTTGTTTTATGGTTTTGTGTTTTTATGTAATTTTACATTTTAGGAAACTAAAAACAAATTAGACAGGGGTAGAGACAACTCTTTTGCTGTCCCTTTCCCAGCATTCCCATGGTTTGAACAGGAGAACCAAAGCAGGCATGGCCCATTTTTTTAATCCACACGGGCAAGGCAGCCAAGTGCATGAAATGGCAATGAACCCTCCTGTTCAGGAAGCAACCTTACAGTTTCCAGTTTATTCCATTCTGATCTCTAATTGGGATTCCTAAAGAACAAGTTGTTTATGGATGAGGGGAGTTCAGGGTGACCTTCAGGGGTTTTTTGAGGGGGTGGGTGGGTGCTTGGGCAAGATTGCCAAAGGACCCCAACCCCTTTTCACGGGTGTTTCTGTTGCCCCACCCTTTGCAACCAGTTAGGGGTTAACATATTTGTCAATTTCTCATGTTTCTAGTCTTGTTCAGTTAGCTTAATTTCTGTGCCAGTATCCATTTTTTTTAAAGTCCTCATGAAAATCTGCCAGCATTTCAATGTCTCCTAATACAGACATTTTTTGCAAGCATATTTTACCTAATATGCATTCTTATTTGCTGTTTTATTTTTATATATTAACCGTGGCTATTACATTACCTGCAAATCTAACACACAAACTCCCTGTTTAGGAAATGCCTTCGGAGCTCAACAACACCGATGATTTCCTTGCTGAGAATGCAGTTACAAATGAAAGAATATGGTTTTGGAATTCCAAATTTGGAACTATATCATTATGCTTTTTTACTGTCAAGTATTTAATATTGGAAACCCAATGTTCTGATGTGGGTGAATATGCACATACAGTCCTCTTGGTTAGTTGGACAATACAGTTGTAGCTTGGATCCCGAACGCCTTGCGAGTCAAATGTTTTGGCTCCTGAACACTGCAAACCCGGAAGTGACTTTTCTGGTTTGCGAACATTCTTTGGAACCTGAACATCTAACATGTCTTCCACGGCTTCTGATTGGCTGCAGGAGCTTCCTGTAGTCAATCGGAAGCTGCGCCTTGGTTTCCAAATGTTTTGGAAGTTGAACGGACTTCCAGAATGGATTTCATTCAACGTCCCAAGTACCACTGTACTAGGATCAAAATATTCGAAACCCCAGGTGAGTCTGGAAGCAGCTATGTCAGTTAATAGGATATTGAATATATTGTCAAATAAAACTAAATTCAATCCATTTTCACATGCCAAACTTACTTTGTGGGGTAATTTTTTATTAAAAAATTGCAAAAAAAAAAGATGGCAACGTGGAAAAATTGGATGCAAGCAGGTGTGTTGACTTTGGACCAGCTAATATGTAAGGAAAATGAATTTTATAGTTCTTTGCTTTTAAGGCAATATTTTCAGTTACAACATCGCCTTACAAGTGTGTTTGGGCCAGTAGTTCATTCAACTTCCAAAACACCTGAGCTAGTGGAGCAATTGAACAGTTCATTTGAAACTAAAAAGCCAGCAATTACTTTATACCGACATCTATTAACAGTTAATAAGTTTGATATGCAGATCTTAAGAAATGATTAGAATAAAGAATTGGAACTTTCAGTATTACCCAGACAGTGAGGAAGTGTTTTAGCTTGGATACCTATAGTATCAACAGACCTTAAACTAATACTTATACAACAGAAAATAATATTCAGAATATATTGGACTCCTTTACACTTGTATAAAAAAGGATTTGCTAAGGTGGCTTTATGCCGGAGATGTGGCAAGGACAATGCCTCCCTGAAACATGTTTTGGGAGAAACTGCTGGATTGTATAATTATGACCATCCAGAAAAAGCTAAAATTTTCAGCGCAGAGCATTCTTATGGACTATATACCTATTGCATGGTAAGGTAAAGGTAAAGGACCCCTGGGCAGTTAAGTCCAATCAAAGTCCAGTCCAACAGTGCTCATCTCTGCTTTCAGGCCGAGGGAGCCGGCGTTTGTCCACAGAAAGCTTTTCTGGGTCATGTGGCCAGCAGGACTAAACCACTTCTGGCGCAACAGAACACCGTGACAGAAGCCAGAGCACAAAGAAACGCCATTTACCTTCAGCAGTACCTATTTACTGACTTGCACAGGCATGCTTTCGAACTGCTAGGTTGGCAGGAGCTGGGACAGAGCAAGGGGAGCTCACCCTGTTGTGCGGATTCGAACTGCTGACCTTACAATCAGCAAGCCCAAGAGGCTCAGTGGTTTAGACCAGAGCATCACCACATCCCCTATGGTATGTATGGTCTTGTACGGTAGTTAAGAACGGGACAATGAAAATGGATTCTATGCACCCTAATGGTAGCTAAGAGACTGATATGGACGAACTGGAATAAAGATATGACCCCCTTTAATAAATTGATTGACAACATGATAACTTTGTTTCTTTATAATTAAAACATCTTAAATAAAATATTAATACCCCAAAAAATTATGTAAAAGAAGCAAACCAAGATAAACTAATGTAAAAGAATTAAAAGCACCAGAATTCCCCAAAGAAAACCACCCCGATATGAAGAAAAACTTTCAAACACAAAAACCAAACCAAGCTAATGTAAAAGCCACCAGAATCTCCAAAACAAGGAAACCAACCCAAAATGAAGAAAACCATAAGAAGTGGGGGGGGGGACACAACCCAAAACTAATATAAAATAAGCAATTTTTGCAGAAACCAACGAGGAAACCCAAGATGCAAAACCACATTTTATTTATCTATTGCAGTAATTTGTGTCATGATTTCTTGGCACAGGTCCATGATTTTAGTCATGGGTCAAGCAGGAGGTTTTTTTGTCTCAATGTTTCCCTTGGAAAACCCGCTCTTTACCGCTGAATCAGAACAAACGTCAGTCAGGTTTCCCACATGCCTAGAAATCATGGTACAATCAGAAGTATGGGTGAGAGAGGCACTGGCATGGATGACATCCCATGGCCCAGCTCAGCCTGTCTCCCCCTCTCCAACAGTATCCCAAGTCCATAGCCCCCTTTCTAGGGGAGGGGGTGCAGAAACTTTGATCTTTTAGTAGCAGAAGTAAAGGAGCAGCCATTTTCTCTATTTGTGAAGCTTCAGCAAGAATTTTTTATAAAGTGCACCTGAAGGAGCATCACTAATCACTCCCCCCTCCTTCCTTCCCCATCCAAATGAATAATTAGTTGGAATAATTACCAGCCTTAAGATGAATTCACACCCTGTTGTGTCCGCAATGATACCAAGGATAACAGGTGTTGAGAGTGCCTGGAAGGGACAAAGATTAAAGATTATTTCATTATCTCGCTTTCCTGAGGCAGGAAACTCTCAGGTTTTATCCTGTCATGCACAGAAAGGTCTAAGCAGAAACCTTCTCTCTCCTCACATTTTGGCAGTTTGCAAGGCTGAGCCTTTGACAGAGAGCGAATGTTGTTTAATTTGGGGGAGTGACATGTCCTTGAGAATTCAGGCAGCCGTTTCTCTCCCTACATTCACCTCAGAGTTTGGTGCCTTTCCAAAAATCCACCCAAAATTGCAATCAGGGGGTACCACTGCAGTGGGAAGGAGGGGACGGGAAAGATATTAGCAACAAGTATTGGATGAGGTTTAAGATTAATTAGTAAGGAGATGTTTGAACAACTTTGTTTAGAGACCTGCGGATGGGATATTGAGAATGCTTCAGACTCACTGCAAAGAAATCAAAGGAATTTCAATAAAAACTTCTTGCGGGTCTGTTAACAGGCTCACGTGACCTTTTAGGGGGTAAAAATAGCATCTCCTTTGCATGCAGAGAAGGTCCCTAATTCGATTCCTCGTTAGGGCTGAAATCGTGGAGAGCCACTGCCTGTCAGTGCAGGTAGATGTGATTCCAGCATTGCAAGGTTTTAGACTAGATTATGCTTTGGGCTCCTTCCACTTCTTCAGTTCTATGATTCTATGACTCACAATAAGGTAGTTTCTGAAGTGTCTGAAGATGCGGAGTGACAGATCCAAACCTGACCTCTGCCTAGGTAACCTTGATAAGTCACAAACTCTCAATTTCAGCTGTTCATATGGGGATGACAGGGTTGCTGTAAGGCAGAGCTTTCCAAAGTGTGTGTTGCAACACATTACTGTGTTGACTGTAGTGTGTAGGTGTGTTGCACAAATACTCCCCATGCTCCTCTCGGGGCTGGAAAGGGGTTAGTTTAACCTCCAGTTTGCTAGTAAAACTGAATTACTGTCACAAAATGATGCATGTCTAAAAAGTGTGTCACCAACATGAGATGAAAATGAAAATGACCTGCCCTGCCTATCAGCATTATATAACCATTCACATGGTTATACAGTGGTACCTCTGGTTACATACGCTTCAGGTTACAGACTCCGCTAGCCCAGAAATAGTACCTCAGGTTAAGAACTTTGCTTCAGCATGAGAACAGAAATCGTGCTCCGGCGGCACGGCAGCAGCAGGAGGCCCCATTAGCTAAAGTGGTGCTTCAGGTTAAGAACAGTTTCAGGTTAAGTACGGACCTCTGGAACGAATTAAGTACTTAACCCGAGGTACCACTGTATACAGCTCCATGGCAGGGCTCCTAACAGAGGCCTGCTGCAGGGTTTCTCCTTCTAGCCCAGTATTTATTCTAAAAGCAAAAGTGGAGCCTAGAGGATCAGGCCAGTCACCCATCTAATCTAGAATCACATCCTCATAGGCCCAATTCATGTTGTTCTCTTTAGTGTATGAAACCATAAATGACACCAGCACCAAATATCTGAAAGGCCATCTCCATTGCTACAGACCCTTTCAGTAGAGGGATGCCTCTTAGTAGTTTCAGAAGTGGGAGAAATGGCAGCCAGGAAGAGCACTAAATTGTGGAACTCCATTCCCAGAGAGAGAGGTGCATCTATTAACTTCATCATGTAGCTTTCCACTATATGGAGACATAGCTCTTTACCCTGGCCTTTGAGACAAAATAAAGATTGAATGAATGAATGAATGATATAAAACGAGGGTCCCATGAGCCCATCTAGCATGACCAATAGTCACTGGCAGAGGAAGGGGTGGTCCGCCTCAGGTATCATCCCTGAGGGGGAGTGATAGCACTGCGGTACTCCCCAGGATGCTAGCCCCACCCCCGCAGGCAGCTAGCCCCACCTCTGGGTGCACAGCATGTGTGCCACTCTGGGGGCTGGAGCAGCTAGCTCCGCCTCTGCCAGTAATGAGGGATTATGAGAGTTGTAGTCCAGCAAACATCTGGAGGGCACAACAATCACTGCCAACAAGTCCATTATTTCCTGGTAAACAAGAGCTGTCCTTGATTAGTCAGAAACACCAAATGAAAGTAGGTTCCTACTAGAAGTAGACAACTGGAGCCACAACCAGAGAGCAGCAATTAAAGATTGTTCAGAAACTCTAGGAAAGGTCTGATTCCAATTTAATTGGGGATTTAAGCTGAGGCTCCAGACTAGCGTGCTCAACCCTTGCATATTCCATCCAGTGCTCCTCCTCCTCTGCTTTTGAAGATGCTTTCTCCCCCCCCTCCCCTCCAATGATTATTTCAATAAAAAGAGGGGGGAGAAGGAGTAAGAGGGAGGGAAATCTATATAATTAATAAGGATCATCAATATTCAGCCTTAGTTCATCATTAAGTATGGATATGCAACACATTTGCTAGGAAAGAGAGTTTGGGAACTGGAAGGGAAAAAGCAACAAGACTCCAAATCCACCATTCCTGAGAAATGCTCAGGAACTGGGGAGAAAGAGCAATCGGAGGGAAAGGGGTGGCAACAAGAGGCAGATACCACAGAACCACAGAACAGTGGGGTTGGAAGGTGCCAAGGGTCACGTGGACCAGTCAAGAGTCCACTACCTCACAAAGTAGTCAATTTCATTGTTGAACTGCTTTCATTGTCAGAAAGTTCTTCCTAATGCATTCCTTCAGTCCCATAAAATGTGGGCACTCTCCAGAAAGTGAACAAAAGCCCTAAAAGAATGGGTGACCTGCAATCAGCTTCAGAGGTCATAGCAGTTTGCACATATAAGCATGTAGAGTTTATATGTAGCAGCAGAAGTTAACTTCAGCTAAATGAATCCCTGCTTGGAGCACACCTTCAGTTGACAGGTATTTGGACAGACAGCTCAGTGGCAGAGCATCCGTCTTTCATGCAGAAGGGCTCAGGTTCAATCCCAGCATCACCTTGTAGGGCTGGGAATGTCCCCAGTCTGAAATCCATGGAGAGCCACTGCTAGACAGTACAGCCTATGATGAACTGTTGGTTCATCTAGCTACGCTTCCTTTTTTCCTAGTTAATGCATCCAAGGAAATGTGTAGGTAGTCTTGTGCAGGTCCAAAAGCCAAGAAGCAAAAGTAAAATAATCAGCAGCAGGGGCAACATATTAAGATCATGGCCAGATCCAAGACCTGGTCCCAAAATACGAATGGCTCTGAAAGAGAGCACCAGGACTCAGACTTCAATATGAGAAGCGAGTACAATTGTTTCCGTTGCGGAGTTGTGTGTCCCCAGAATGCAACCCTTATTGACAACCTTGATGCTTCTGATGAAGAATTTCAGTAGTCCATGATTAAACAAGTATTTTCACATTGTGGTTGTCAACATCTACAATCAATCAGGAAAAAAAGAATTTTAATAAGAGCCATTAAAAAATCTACAGACATCGACTATCTGGTTTTAATCAACATATAGTAAAATATTGACCTTTCTAAGGGCAGGTTCAACTCATGTAGGGTCTGAAAGTCCACTGTGCTATCTGCCTTCATTAAAGTTGGATCATTCTGTCCATGCTGAATTTCTTCTTTCCTCATTAAGTAGCGAGAGGTTCCAGTGAGAAATTTATAGGACTGTGATGAAACGGTTGTTTTCAAATGAAATTTCAAGTGTCAATAGATGCAAGACTAATATTTACTTTTTTCCCTTTGATAGTTACCCACCCACCCCTCCTTGCTGAATGTCTGCATTGAAAATCCTCAGAGCCGGAGGGTATTTGTTCTTCTGAGAAATAGCTTACATCTCACTAACATGCTACCTTAATTCTGTGTTTGTGTTTCTGAAATGAATGAGCAGTAATCTACTTGCTTGGAAGAACTCATGTTAAAGTCCCAAAGAAATCTATAAAACAGTGGTAGAATTATTCTAAAGAAGTCTTGGCCCACCATCAACCTTTAGAGCTGGACCCTGGTGGCCCTTTACAATTTTAACCAATGTAGGATAAAAAAGTAGCCCGTGCTTTTGCAATCAGTCTTGTGGTGGGACCATCCCCAGATCTAAAACTAAGTGAAACTACTATGAGGAAAAGGAGGCCTCTATTCCTGGCCCCACCATGTAATGGGACCAAGAGGAGCCAACACACCACGAGGAACACCCCAAAGCTGCAGAAGATGCTGCAGAATCAGGGAACTACTAACGGGACCACACTCCAGCTCTGGATCGTTTGCCATCACTTCTCAGCACCTCAGCAGTCCAGATGGCACAGACCTGTGTGACAGGCCAGAGCAGAAGGCCTAACACATGCCTGACAGTGCCTGACATGCCTTTCACAGAGTTCTACTTGGGTAGCCATATCAAGAATGTGTGCGCAGGATCAATGCCCTGCTATAAGTGGAAGTGGTGATGCTCCAGGAAGCAAATGATAGCAGAAGAGGAAGTTATAAAACTGCTTGTCTGCTGCCAGACTGTTGCTGGTACAACATCGTCTCCTCCTCTCACCCAAGCTTTTGAGCTCCTCCAGGATTCCTTCACTGGACAGTTTCTCTGCTGATTCAGCGCTCCTCACCGGGGACTTTCTCCTGGGGCTCTTGTGAGGCTAGGAAGCTCCCCAGCATCACAGGTTCAGTGGGGAATTGAGCTAAACTGCTCAGAGTTGACAGGAATAGGACAGGAATTTTTCAAAGCCATGTGACAGCAGCCCTGTATTGGGAAGTTATTAATGTTTGACATTTTATTATGTTTTTATGTGCTGGAAGCTGCCCAGAGCGGCTTTGGAAGCCCAGCCAGATGGGTAGGGTGTTGTTGTTGTTGTTGTTGTTGTTGTTGTTGTTGTTGTTGTTGTTGTTGTTGTTGTTGTTGTTGTTCTTCTTCTTCTTCTTCTTCTTCTTCTTCTTCTTCTTCTTCTTCTTCTTCTTTTCTTCTTCCTCCTCCTCCTCCTCCTCCTCTCTTGTCCTGCTTGTGGGCTTCCCAAAAGCAACTGGTTGGTCACTCAGGGAGGCAGGAAGCTGAGATGGACTGTTAGCCCAAGGTCCATTTAGCCATGGTAGCTAAATGAAGCCTACATGTTCAGGGGCAGTATACCTTTGAATATCAGTTACTTTCAAACCTTCCACATGGTATTTCTGGAACCATCACATGAGTCCTGCTGGATCAGGCCAAAGACACTTCTAGTCCAGCATCTAATTTCCACAGTAGCCAACCAGATACGTCTAAGAAGCCCACATGCAAGACCTAGGCACAACAGGCCTCTCCAGGATGCTGGTGGTCTTTTTGGTTGGATCACACAAGTTTTCTTATGGTATTGGTAAGGCCCACAACATTAGCAATGTCATATCACTCCACCATCATCAATACACACACACATATTTTTGAAAAACAATGTGTAAGATACAAAGGAGGGTGCTGCACTCTGTGTGATTCATGTCTTTGCAAGTGAAAAGTACGCAGGGGGTGGGGTTCTGTTGTTGTTTGCTGTTGGTAAATATCAAGATGGTACTTTTCACTTCAGTCACCAAAGAGAGGTTTGTGGTCTGGGCAAGAGTCTCTGAGAAGGTTAATAAGTTATGTTTGTTGACAGCTCTTCAATGAAAAAAAGGATTTTCTTCCTGCAAATGGTCCCATTTGTACCATTAATGTCACTTCTTGGTTGATTTGTGAATTTTGTATATGTGTGTGTTTTTGGAAGAACATATGTCAGTTCCTTTGCTTTTGGAAGTGCAAAATGGAAAGAGTCATTGCCCATGTAGGAAGGAAGGCGTTATGGGGAGGAGGGATTTGGGGTAAGCTAAGGCCACAACTGAACTAAAAATACAATAGAACTATAGTCTCTGATTAGTCACCCCTTTTTCCCTGTTCAAGTCCAGTGGCAGGGGAAGGACTGTGGAGCTACCTATCAGGAGGTGCTGATCACACCACGCCAGCTCAGGAATCATCCAGGCATTAAATCAGGACCCTGGAAAGGACACAGTGGCTGCATTCAGACATTATGCTCAACCACGGTTTTCTTAGCTGAACTCTGGTATCGCTGAACCTAACCAGGCTCACTAACAGTGGTTTACAGGGTCATATTGATAGGAACTTGGAAGATTTGGGGAGCAGGCACATCACACATAATTGCATAAAATCTGCCTATGCTAATTTATATGTAGCAATACAAATTTAGGTTGACTTTCAGAAGGAAAAAATATACACTCACTCTTGTGGTCAGAGCTTATTCTTAACAATATTTTTTGGGTCCAGTAAGTTGCATGTGGATTCAGCTCTCTGCAAGTTATGGCAGGTGGTTGGCAAGATATTTCTCACCAGTCCTGCACTTTGCAACCTGTCCAAAGCAAAGGGGGCCTGCATCAAAGTAAATGGGGCCCAGAGGGCCACATCTGGAGGGCCACAGGTCCCCATCCCTTCCATAAAAAATAACAGTACAGTCCTATCTTGGTTTTTGAAAAGCTTAGTTCTCGAACGTTTTGGCTCCCAAACGCCACAAACCTGGAAGTGATCGTTCCGGTCTGTGAACTATTTTTGGAAGCCGAACATTCGACGGGGCTTCTGCAGCTTCCGATTGGCTGCAGGAGCTTCCTGCAGCCAATCAGAAGCTGCACTTGGATTTCCAAACGTTTTGGAAGTCAAACAGACTTCTGGAACGGATTCGGTTTGACTTCCAAGGTATGACTGTATCTTCTTTCATTTCTTTTAAACAGACCTTTAAAGACCCATAATTTCATGGTGCCTTTTAATAACTATGATATGTTTAACAACTCTGGGTACAATATGATCAAGTTATATTGGGAGTTATTTTTAACTTGTGCTGGTTTAAGTAACATTATTGTGTGTGCTTAAATAATTGGCTTGCAGCTAATTAATACAGTTTTAAAACTGTGTTGTGATTTACTTACTTGTGGTCAGCGGCTGTTGTCATCCACTTAGTGATGCTTAGGCCAAAAACAGGATACAAAATAAAATAAAGCCTATTCTTTCGTGAGCCTGAATATTACATAATAAGGTCAAGACTGTAGGTTCTAATTAATGGGCCTGACCCTCATCTATGCCACACACAGATATGTTAAGAATAATAAAAAGGTACAGTGGATGAACCAGAAGCCTCCTGTTTCTGATGCACTATGAATGTATTAAACAGAATCCCCACCCCCACACCCCCCAAAAATGTTACCGTTCTGTGCTACAGTGAAATGGGCATTTAAAAAAACTCCAAACACACATTTTGTCACTGGTTGGCTGGTTGGAGTTGCCGCTTCAAACTGTGTGTGGAAACACAAAATAGCCCTCTTTTATTTCAAATATAATTAGCCATTTAAATGTCTTGGGTCAATTTATTAACACTTTATTCATTGGGGCGTAACTTTTATGAGGCTTTATTGCGATTGGAAATTATATTCTACACAAATACAATAGAGAATTAAATGTTCTAGAGAATGCACCAGGGCTCTTTGTACTTTATGGTACAGCATCGTAATGAACCTTGACCGGCTGAAGAGTTGATAAATATAAAATACCACCACTTGCCACTCATTTTGTTCCTCTTTAATGACTGATAATCCATGTCGATTTACTGTGATAGTCGCAATCCAATACTGTTTCCCCACCACCATAAATGTGACTTTAACAGGACCGATTAAGTGTGTCTGCATAATAAAATTAGCCAGAGCAACACTCTTGTAGATTGTTTCCAGCTCTTTGAATTTCCATTAGGTTATTGAAACTTGTTAGACTGTAAAGTCATTGGTGGTTTGTTCAGACGAGCAGCTTCGTTGCCAGAGAAAGGAGTAATGATATTGTACCAAGGCATTTTGTTTGCACTGTTTTGGAAAATCAATCTTATATACATTGCAAAATGGAAGGGAGCTATTCTGGTTGAGGCAGGAACTGTGGGAAGTCGCTTGCCTCACTGAGCTTTGCAAAAACAGAAGGCTTAAACAATAAAAGTCTAGTAAATCATGCAGCTTCCGTTCGGCAAGCACTAGATATTGTTCTGCTGGCTGCACAAATCCCCCCACTTCTGACCCAAGTATCACTAAAGAATGCTTTCTGCTGGCAAGAGTCATTTGACAGTGGAAAGAACTCCCTCAAAAGGTGGTGGACTCTCCTTCAATTGGAGGTTTTTCAACAGAGGTTGGATTGCCATCTGTCAGGGATTCTTTAGTGGTGATTCCTGCATTCCAGCGGGGTGGACTAAATGACCCTTGGTGTCCCTTCCAACTCTACAATTCTATGATTCTATGATCTTGTTATCCCCTTCAGGAAAGCAAGTGGCACACAGCATTTGCACCAGGGGTGGGAAACCTGTGACCTTCTAGATGTTGCTGGACTCCATCATTCCTGACCGTTGGCCAGGCTGGGATTGATGGCTGTCAAGGTCCATTCAGATTCTGTGTTCGAGGTTCTGAAATGAACATTACTCTATAAATATCAGTTAAGCAGGTGTATATCAAAATCACAAATAAGCAAAAACCTATTATTTCCTGAATAATTTAGCCAAAGATCATCTACCACCCAACTCCCCACCCCAGCTGAAAACAAGATCAAAAGATCAGTTGCTACAGCATCCTTGTACGATGGGCAAACATTAGGTGAAAAGTTTTTCAGCTCCTGAAACTTCCAGTTGATGCTGAAGGGGATGTTTAAATGTAATATCCCAGGTTTTCAATTATTCATGACAGCAGCTATATTTGAACGATGGTGGGGAATCTCTGAATGTTCTTGTGGTTTCTGTGCAGCTCCCATTAGCAGTGTGAACTCTGCTCCTCTGTGTATTGTCAATGTGAATGTTACAGTGCCATGTGATTTCTACACTGTCGAGCTAATAATTCCAGGTAAAATGTCAACAGAGGGAGTGGCTTCCTCCTGCAATGGCTTGTCAGCTATCTCATGGCTTCCAGTCTTCCTTGGGTGGGTTTTCACTGCAGCCATCCAGTTGTGCTGCTCTCCCAAAGCTATATAATTTCATTTACCAACCAACCTAATCCATTTTCATCCAATTTTAGTTTATGATGCTCCAGTGCTACCATGTTATTGAAAATGCAGAAAGCTGCCTTATACTACTGACCTGTGAGCCATCTAGTTCAAGATGATTGACACCAGCCTTCCCCCACCTGATACCCTCCTGCAGTTACTTCTTGTGAGTAAGCATGGGATGCCTACAAAGTGGCCCGAGGCCCTGCAATGAGATTCAGGAAAAGAAAAAGAGGGGAAAGAGCAACTTTGCCGATGTGCTGACTGGTGCTGAACAAAGCCAGAGATCAGAGCTGGATAGAAAACAGTTAAAAGTAGCCTGAGAGGCATGATGGCTCCCCATCTGATGCCTGCATGTGCAGCGAGGCCTGGCTGAAGTGAGGGAATAGGTGTGCTGCAGTGTTCTCTTGGCTGCAGGCATCTCAGGAAGATGATAAAACTGCCACACTGTGATATGTTGGCCCCCTTGCTAGGAAGCCCACCATTAAGGTGCTTATTTACTGCACCTATCCAAAGAGCAATGCAGCTCAGAAGTGCTACCTGTCTTACGGCTGGATAAATTAGCAGCACGCACCATCAGGACGGCAGCTGTCTATTGTTCAGATGGCTGGAAGTGGGGAAGAGAGATGAAAGCTTCCCCATCTGACCTTGTTACACTTTGGGTAAAATGCCAAGTCCCTTTCTTCCCTTCATGGAAAGTGGGGATGAGAGAGGAGGAAAGAAGGAATGCTTTGGGGTGAATTTCTCTCTCTCTCTCTCTCTCTCTCTCTCTCTCTCTCTCTCTCTCCCTCTCCCTCTCCCCCCTCCCTAAAAGGATACACAAACAAAGGCAAGAAAAAGCATGTCAATGGCAGGAAGATGTCAAAGACTTGGTGTAAAGTCTTTTAATCCTCCATCTCCTCCTGCCTTGCCCCTCTGTAGTTTGGGAGATGCTGGCATCAAGAGCCTGCACTGGCAACACTCCTTGCACGCCTGCAACTCAAAATATTTTAAATAGAAATTGTTTTTGCCCTAATATTTTTTTGCAAGATGTGGAGCTGTGAACTTTAAATTAGCAATAACAGAAATTGACATGGGTGGTGTTGCAAGTAAACCACCAAGCCCTGCAGGCTTAATTATGGAGTGAGCAGGGAGATAGATGTTAAAGAGAGAGAGAGAGAGAGAGAGAGAGAGAGGAGGAGGAGGAGTGGGGGAGATCCAGTTTCAAAATTTTACCTCACATAATATAAATAAAAGATTATATCTTCTACTGGTAGCCTACAGATCAAAAAGATGAATTTTAAAAAAGTGACACAGCCTTTAATAATTATTTATCTTTGGATGGCTGCAGATTGCCTATGTAGCAAGAAATGTACACACACAAAATATGGATATCCATGTTTTAGTTGTAGTTACACAGCAGTCAGGTGTGTTCAGGAGTCTAAAAAAGTAGGTCAGCAGGAATGAACAAAGCAGCAGGAATGACAAAAAAAAAACAACCTCCCAAGACTTTCCAAGTAACACGAGGAGGCAATTTTTATTCCTGATGTGTTCTAGCTCATAACACTGTTTTTAAGGGAAATTGTCTTTACAAAACTACAAATGGAAAATTAGAATTATGCACCAGACCCAGTTGGGTCCTGTGCTGAAACAGTCTGATATAGATTGACCCAGGATTCTGCTGGATTGGCTTGAGGCAGCTCTGGATTGTCCCTGGGTCAGAATGGGCCCAAACTGGGCAACCCAGGACTCTGCAAAGGAGGGAAATCTGGCAACAGGGAAAGGGGAGCAGAAAGGGGACTCAGCTATACCGCTGCAAATAAATCGTTTTAAATGTGTTGTAAAGTGCAATATACAGATGTGACACTACATGGCGAAAGTGAGCTATGCCAAATCAATGTATTTCTCAAAACCTTTAAAAAAAACATTTTTACAGTATTTTTGGGTCTTTTTCTCCTCTCTCTACCAATTATAAACCCTAAACATGCAGTCAAGGGGGAGAAGCAGCTGTCAAAACTATGGTTAAACATCTGGTTGGAAGAGGGAGAGGAAAAGATAGGCCCTTTTCTGTCTCCCACCCACACCCTCCTGGACTCAGGGCTGTTCTGCGCCCCTGGATCAGTTTGGGACCTGGATCCATGTTGGGCTAGGCCTAGATTATCCTTTGTCTGATCAGAGCTGCTCCGTTGCACTGGAGCCCAGATCCCCAAATCATTCACAGACCTACTGCATATTGATCGGTTTATTTATTTTGTGCTTTTCATATTTGTAATGTCTTGAATCCTCAGTTCACCATCATCATGCAACTGGGTCTCTTTGGACCATTTCCCCTGTGGCTCATGTTATCAGGAAAATGCCCATTGCACCCCCCCTTCTTATCTTTATACATGTGTTTTGTGCCCCACCCCCTGTCTCCCACCCCACGTCTTCAGGATGCATCACACAACACATGCTCCCTTTAGAAGTTTCTGGGACACAGTGACACTCACGTTTGTAAAGGGGATGTCCATGCCAAAAAATGCTAACCTTTAAAAGGTGTGACACACCTTCTTTGGGGTCCTTGCCTCCTATGAGGGGGGAACCTGTTGCAACAGAATAATAAATCTGCCTTACTTTCACTGGCTCTTCCCTCAGTTCATTCATCTCTGACCAATAACAAACTCTGAGTCCTTTAAAAAGGGGAGTTAGGCCTAATTTGATCTGATTTGATTCTTTGGTAGATTTACAAAAAGAAAACACACACCAATAAATCAATTTCAGAAAGACGCAAGATTAGATGTGGGCGCACAAAACATATTTTAAACAAACAAAGACTCCCTGTGCTCCGCTACTCTTTTCTTCCCACCCAAGGTGGCCCTGCCCTGCCCTCTACCTGCCCCTCAGAGCCAGGGCATCCTGTGGCCTCGGTGGTTGCAGCAGCCTTTCCTTCTCCTTGCCTGCTCTCCAGCAGCTTCTAGGAGCTGCCCAAGGAGAAGGCGGCCATGGTGGCCATGGGGAGGCCACAGAGAGGCCACAGGATGCTCCCTCACAGCTGCCACAGCCACCTTTCAGGACAAGCACCAGCTCAAGCTCCTCCCCAAGCTCGGCAGCAGCACTGGAGGGGGAAATAGAGGCATTCCAGAATCAAACCAGAAGCCAGGATAGCTTTCGTAATTCTCGGACTGTCCCTGGAATATAGAAACACTTGGGGGGTATGAGAATAGTGCTCAGCCCAAGAGTCAAACAGTGACCTGGGCTGGCTTGGGGGGGGGGGCAGGCAGAGACTTTGGCCCTGGATGGGAAGGGCTGCTGGCTAGGATGGCTAGGGTCTACCTCCACGGTCAGAGGAAGCTCACCTTTGAATACTAGTTGCTGGGGATTGCAGGTGAGGAGAGCGCTGTGGAACTCAGGTCCTGCTTTTGGGCTTCCCATAGGCTGCCCACTGTGAGAATGGCATGATTTGGGTGTAAAACGGTTAATAGGGCCAGGAAGGAACTATACTCACTGCTGCAACTGGCCTTTGCCCACAAGGTTTACCATTTTATGTGTCTTTTTTGTGTTGCCCTTGCAACAACAGCTCCATTCCTAAAGGTCAGTCTTGAAATGCTTCCCTCCCCCACCCTGCAAAAATAAAATTAAAAAGGTGCCATTTATTAGAAGAGTAAAATCTGCCTGTGGTGAATTCAGTGTATATTTGATACGTGATTATCCTTTACCATTCTGATGCCTGGCTCAATTAGCGGTAACATGGCTAATTGGAACATAAGTGTGTTTCTTTGTTAATGTATTTGACAGCTAGCCCCAGGGAATGTTCGTGCAGTTCATTATACACTTTAGTAATCTTTCTGTTTTCTGCCCCAAATGGAGCCGCTGGATGCCCGTTGAGGGGCTGCGGATCTTTCTGTGACGAAAAAGTACAAGTGGGGTTATTAATCCTCCACTGCATCAAACAAATAAGCACATTAATCAACTAATTTTGAAGAGATAGACATCAAAAGACCAAGCCTGGCCCTTTTAGAAAGTCTATCTATACTTTTTTCCTCCATTCCAGAAACTGGGAACTTTTGGCCCTCCAGATGTTAGACTTCAACTCTTGTCAGCCCCGGCCAGCATGGCCAGTGGTCAAAATGGAGGGAGTTGTAGTCCAAAAGTGTCTGGAAACACCAGGCTCTCCATCCCTCGTCTACTCTGACTGATAATCAGCTCTCCAGGGTCTCAGGCAGAGGGGATTTCCCACCCCCTGTTTTAATTCTTAATGCAAGGGATTGAAGCTTCAGCCTTCTGCTTGCAAAGAAGATGTTCTGCATTCCCAAACCTGGTGCTCTCAAGATGTTTTGGCCTACAATCCTTGGCTGGGAGTCCTGAAACACCTGCTCCCTGCCTTGCAGGTCTTTCCCCGCCTGGCCTGGGCGAGCAGGGCCTGGACTGACTCCAGCTACAAACTGAGGCTGCTGAGTAGACTCTTGGTCTGGGGTGTTATTTAGGGAGTTTTGTTGGGTGTTGTTATTTTTGTATCTTTCTTAGATCTTACAGTGTATAAGATCTAATTTGGTAGTGTACATTTTGATGTTTTGTTTATTGTTTACGACTACATTATGTCTGTAATTGTGTGATTATTTTCAAGCTGTAAGCCGCCTTGAGCATCGTTTGAACTATAGAAAGGCAGCATACAACTAAAATGATGCATGTATGATACAAGTAACTTCACCAGGCTTACAAAGGTTTAATTAAATCCACATGCCCTGAAAACAATGACTATAATGCATTATTTTGTTCATTTATCTAAACAGTTATGCCATGATAATAATAAAAAATGGAAGCCCAAAGAAGCAATATCTAATTAAAGAACCCAAATGCAACCACCTGATTCAGCTTGGAGCTATATTTATGCAAACAGGTGCTACTGGAGTGATTTTTCCTGCCAAAATATCAGGTGGGGCTGCATAGATTTAATACTCTGAGTAGAGTTGTGTAGTGTTTAGAATACTGGATTGTTGCAATGCACTCTACATGGGGCTGCTCTTGAAGATGTCCCAGAAATATAAAAAGTAAAGGGACCCCTGACAGTTAAGTCCAGTTGTGGACGACTCTGGGGTTGCAGTGCTCATCTCGCTTTACTGGCCGAGGGAGTCGGTGTTTGTCCACAGACAGCTTCCAGGTCATGTGGCCAGCATGACTAAGCAGCTTCTGGCGAACCAGAGCAGCACACGGAAACACCATTTACCTTCCCACTGGAGCGGTACCTGTTTATCTACTTGCACTTTGACGTGCTTTCAAACTGCTGGGTTGGCAGGAGCAGAGATGGAGCAACAAGAGCTCGCCCCATCACAGGGATTCAAACCACTGACCTTCTGATCAACAAGCCCTAGGCTCTGTGGTTTAGACCACAGCGCCACCCACGTCCCTCCTGGAAATATAAAGGTAAAGGTAAAGGTACCCCTGCCCATACGGGCCAGTCTTGACAGACTCTGGGGTTGTGCGCCCATCTCACTTAAGAGGCCGGGGGCCAGCGCTGTCTGGAGACACTTCCGGGTCACGTGGCCAGCGTGACATCGCTGCTCTGGCTAGCCAGAGCCGCACACGGAAACGCCGTTTACCTTCCCGCTAGTAAGCGGTCCCTATTTATCTACTTGCACCCAGGGGTGCTTTCGAACTGCTAGGTTGGCAGGCGCTGGGACTGAACGATGGGAGCGCACCCCGCTGTGGGGATTCGAACCGCCAACCTTTCGATCGGCAAGCCCTAGGCGCTGAGGCTTTTACCCACAGCGCCACCCGCGTCCCGTCCTGGAAATATAAGTTAGTCCAAAATGCAGCAGCCAGATTACTGACTGGGTTCCATTTAAATCTCATGTAGCCTCTGTTGTAAAACTGGTTGTCAGTTCATTTGGGGGCCCAATTGAAGGTGCTCACATTAGTGTTTAACTGAACAACTCCAGCCCCAAACATCTCAAAGACTGCCTCCTTCCCAACAGACCCTATTGGGTGCTGAGATAAGCAGGGGTGCTCCCTCAGAGGCTTGGGACAGTAGCCTGGGGGAGGGCCTTCTCTGGGGCAGCCCCTAAGCTGTAAAACCCCTTCCCCACAGAGGTGTCCTTGTCACCTTCACTGTATAGCTTCTGGTAATGCTTTTGACATTTGAGGTATTAGTTTTAGGAACCACTCCATTTTTGTGATTGTGAGTTGTTTTAAACTATTATTAATATAGTGTTTTAATGTTGTAACCTCCCCTGAGACCTTACAGTGAAGAGTGGGAGATGATAGATAGATAGATAGATAGATAGATAGATAGATAGATAGATAGATAGATGATAGATAGATAGATAGATAGATAGATAGATAGATAGATGATAGATAGATGATAGATAGATAGATAGATAGATAGATAGATAGATAGATAGATAGATAGATAGATGATAGATAGATAGATGATAGATAGATAGATAGATAGATAGATGATAGATAGATAGATAGATAGATAGATAGATAGATAGATAGATGATAGATAGATAGATGATAGATAGATAGATAGATAGATAGATAGATAGATAGATAGATAAATGTCCAAAAACACCCCCGTGTAGTTGGTCTAAGACAGCAATCCTAACCCTGCATACCAGAAACAAGCCTCAGTAGGACTTGCTTCTGAAGAGACATTGCAGGATTGTGCTGTTATTCCAGAGAAAGCCAGGTTCAAAGCTGTCTTGACCATGGAGTTCCACTGGCGGCGCTGGGCAGCTACTTTCTTTCAGCCTAATGTGACTCACAAGGCTGTTGAGACAATACAACAGAAGGACCACAGAGGACCCAGAGCTCCTTGGAGGGTATGGAATGCAACCTGGAACCATGTTAATGCCTCTCCCTTGTCTGAAGATCATGTGTGTAGGAACTCCCAACTTTCGTATGGTTGGAATGCAGTTTACTGTGCAAATGGAAGAGTCGCATCCATTGCTCTGCCCACTTTTGCCTCTGGCCTGCCCACCTCTTGCGTGGGGCCACATACATCAAATGGAGGTAAAGCAGACTGGCTGGTCCAAATTCTTGCAAAGTTCTCAATGTATCTGCTATTTATTGCTGTCTTAACAGAACTGTTGGTTGAAAACTGAGAGATCAGCCACTTTTGACTCCTCCTCTCCTTGAATCCTTTTTTATTCCAGCCAATTAGAGCTCTGAAACAGCTAACTGGTTTTGCAGCTTCACCATTTCCCTTCCAATCCCTTTTTCCTTTTGGGTCTTGTCATTTAGACTGTTAGTCTGAGGTAAATGACTGTCTTATTCCTGATGTGGGAAGCCACTCACAGAGCCTTTTTTATCAGCTGGGGGGAGGCTAAAAATTATTTAAATAAATATATGAAACTACTATATGAAAGATAAAATAGTGGGTGCTGGGTTTTTTAAAACGATTATTCCTGAAGGAGCGTCTCCACCCCCATCGTTCAGCCCAGACATTGAGATCCAGCGCTGAGGGCCTTCTGGCGGTTCCCTCATTGCGAGAAGTAAGGTTACAGGGAACCAGGCAGAGGGCCTTCTCAGTAGTGGCGCCTGCCCTGTGGAACGCCCTCCCAGCAGATGTCAAAGCAATAAACAACTATTTTACTTTTAAAAGTCATCTGAAGGCAGCCCTCTTTAGGGAAGTTTTTAATGTTTGATGCTGTACTGTTTTTAATATTCAGTTGGAAGCCGCCCAGAGTGGCTGGGGAAAGGATCTAGGAGTCTTGGTTGACCACAAACTTGACATGAGCCAACAGTGTGACGCAGCAGCTAAAAAAGCCAATGCAATTCTGGGCTGCATCAATAGGAGTATAGCATCTAGATCAAGGGAAGTAATAGTGCCACTGTATTCTGCTCTGGTCAGACCTCACCTGGAGTACTGTGTCCAGTTCTGGGCACCACAGTTCAAGAAGGACACTGACAAACTGGAATGTGTCCAGAGGAGGGCAACCAAAATGGTCAAAGGCCTGGAAACGATGCCTTATGAGGAACGGCTAAGGGAGCTGGGCATGTTTAGCCTGGAGAAGAGGAGGTTAAGGGGTGATATGATAGCCATGTTCAAATATATAAAAGGATGTCACATAGAGGAGGGAGAAAGGTTGTTTTCTGCTGCTCCAGAGAAGCGGACACGGAGCAATGGATCCAAACTACAAGAAAGAAGATTCCACCTAAACATTAGGAAGAACTTCCTGACAGTAAGAGCTGTTCGACAGTGGAATTTGCTGCCAAGGAGTGTGGTGGAGTCTCCTTCTTTGGAGGTCTTTAAGCAGAGGCTTGACAACCATATGTCAGGAGTGCTCTGATGGTGTTTCCTGCTTGGCAGGGGGTTGGACTCGATGGCCCTTGTGGTCTCTTCCAACTCTATGATTCTATGATTCTATGAAATAATAAATTATTATTATTATTATTATTATTATTATTATTATTATTATTATTATTATCATTATTATTATTATTATTATTATTATTATTTTCATTGTGATGGTGATGAAATTAGCTCAGTTGTTTCTGAGTTGCCCCTATGATGTCATGTCATGTCATGTTTAAAGACATTCTGACAGGCGAGGGGGAAAAGGAGGAGTCGGTCACCGGATGCTGACAATCGCTGCAGCGGCTGTGATGGAGGTGGAGCGTCCGTGAGGCTGCAGGAACAGTCATCTCCATCCAGCAGTTTCCTGTAATTGGAAATCTCAATATCAAGGGCCATCTTTACATTCAGCAGGAGAAATCATGTGCTCTGAGAAGAGACATATTCCAGAGAAAAGGGTGTGGACTACTGCTTAGCTTTTATTTTATTAAAAATTAATGTTAAAGTTGATTAACACATAAACCCCTTAATCCACCTCACTGAAATTGGGCAGGGTTAAGCTCCTCTTGTGAGGCTACTATCTCATCAGGTTTCATGCAACTTAGTATAAACGCAAAAAGTTATGGCCGTTTAGCTTTTAAATGTAGCCTCCATCTGCCTCCCTGACTCTGCTTTTTAGAATGGTGACCCCTGGCTTTATCTAAAATGAGCCAGGGTTGTGTGGTGGTTACAGTGTCAGACTAAGACCTGGGAGACCAGAGTTTGAATCCTCACTCAGCCATGAAGCGCCCTGGGTAACCCCGGGTCTCTCAGCCTAAACCACCTCACAGGGTTGTTGTGAGGATAAAAGGGGGAGGAGAAAAATGTACAGCACTTTGAGCTCGGGTTAGAAGAGTTTGGATTTGATATCCCGCCTTTCACTCCCTTTAAGGAGTCTCAAAGCGGCTAACATTCTCCTTTCCCTTCCTCCCCCACAACAAACACTCTGTGAGGTGAGTGGGGCTGAGAGACTTCAGAGAAGTGTGACTGGCCCAAGGTTACCCAGCAGCTGCATGTGGAGGAGCGGAGACGCGAACCCGGTTCCCCAGATTACGAGTCCACCGCTCTTAACCACTACACCACACTGGCTCTCTAGTGTGGTTAGGGCTAGGTGGCATATAAATCTAAGTAATAAATAAATGATATAGCAGAGGTGAGGAATCCTCTTCATCTGGCCCTTGGGACTTCTCCTCCCAGGCCACACACTGTCCTCAGCCACACCTTTTTGCCTGTGCCCTTGAACTCTCTTGCTCATTCTTGCTTCCCTGGATGGAAGAGATAAAGGGCTATGTGACTCTGTGGGGAAGCCGGCCTTTTGAACAAAGATAATAACATTTACATTCTGCCCACTTTTGCTTCTGGCCCCACCTGCCACCGACCCACAGAAGGGACATTTGTGAACACATTGGTTTGAGCCCCTAATTGGCAGTCAATCTTAACGAATGCCTTTCATTAACGGATATAATTTGAAGAACTGGGTAATTGACTCACATTTGATTAAGGCAGATTCTATTGGATTAACATGATTAATAGATAAAATTATAGTCAAACAGAAAGCAGTACAAAAGGTGACATAAGTCATGGTTCACATTAAGATCCTAAATTTAAAATAAGATGTATCTCTGACAGGAATATTTATTTTGTGGCAAACGACTCAAACTGATGAGGTACTCAAAAAGGCTGAGGGCAAAGCAGAGGAAAGGACTGATCCTGTGTCAGCAACTCATTGTATTTTTTTTAATATATATTTTTATTTCCTACTTTTTGTTTCCAAGAATATGATTCCACGTGGCATCTACAGTACAACAGCTGCACCACCTTCTGGTTCATTTGCTAGCGAAATCCAAAGTGATGGTGGTTTGTTTTTAAAGCTCTAAAAGGCTCAGGCCTGGGCAAATTGCCTTCCTTTGGGACTGACTCGCAGCCTTTCTCAACCTGTGGGTCCCCAGGTGTTGTTGGACTACAACTCCCATCACCCCTAGCTAGCAAGGCCAGAGCTCAGGGATGATGGGAGTTGTAGTCCAACAACATCTGGGGACCCACAGGTTGAGAACCGCCAGGAGGGAAAACATGTCCCGCAGGGGGTTGAATCTCAGCAGCCTGGAGAAAAGGCTAAGGAAGCTGTTAGTCCCCACTGAGGCCTCCCCCGCCTTCCTTAAGCATGTAAGAAAAGCCCTGCAGCTGCATCAGGCCAATGGCCAGTCTAGTCCAGGATCCTGTGCTCACAGTGGCTGATCAGATGTCTGTGGGAAAACCTCAAGCAGGAATCAAGCAAAAGAACCATCTCTCTCTCCCCTCCCCATGCTTTCCAGCAAGTTGACATGTCTCATGAGTACATGGCCCTGTCTTTGAAAGCTCAGGGAGTGGGCGCACCAACCCATGGGGACAGTTATGTAACTTCCATGCATATGAGGCAGCTCCTAGGAGCCGAGGTCCCTTCAGGGCCCCCCCTAAAATATTTGACTGTGATTAGGGGGTGGGACTTATATGCTCTCTGATATTTTATCCGAGTTGGCACCCCTGTGTTCTGTGCAGTTCTGAAGTCCTCCTCCTGAACTTGGACTCTGTAGACTTTGACAGGCACGTCGGGTTTCGCCCAACATTGGGGGGCCTGGCCCATGCGCACGATGTCACCTGTGTGTTGTGTGTCACATCACACTGCGGAACGAGGCCCAACGGGGCCTATCACACTCCCCCAAAGGCCCGACGGGGCATAGTTGCAGCTGTGGAAGGACCCAATGGGTCCCGCCTAGCTGCAGAATATTTAGGGGGGCCAGCCTCCTCGGTGAAAATTTTGGGGAGCCCCCACAGCCCCGCATGGATGGCACAGATTTGGAGCACTGCTTTCAGCCCAGCTAGTCTCGCCTTTCCTGTCCCCTAGCCTGGGCATAGCAGGTGCCTGTTGTCCAGCCTGTCGGTCTTCTCTGCCTTGATAAAGATCTCTTACTTCCTCTCAAGCAAGAGTCTCTGTCATAATAGTCTGGGTTGGAGCTAGGGCAAATCCCAATGTTTCTGAGCTGGGCGTTTCATCTTGCTGTTGCTTGATTAGTTTATTCCAGTTAACCATATCAGGCGATGCTCAGTCTGGCTGTGTTCTTGAAACAAAACTGCCTTATGTACAAGGATCTGTTTTGCTTCTTGTTGCAACCAGGCAGACAAGCGCTGAAAACTGTTGCTTCATCTTGATCTCTAATTGAGACGCTACCACAAGCGGCAAACCTCTGGAGTATAATGATTTGTCAGTACAGGCCAGAGAGTGGACCAATTTAATGCTTGCTGCGGGGGTTAGGATTTCAACAGCCTTTGATCAAATCTTTTTAGGTCAGTAACATTTAGAGGTGCAGAGGGGGGAAATCGTATAATTAAGAGGGAAAAACCTCACACGGTTGGTGGCTAATTTGGAATACACAGATGATATTGTTGTGCAATATTGCCTCCTTCAAATGGAAAGGTCTTAAGTTTTCCAAAGAGCTAGATTAATATTGATACCGTGTTACTCTTTGTAACGTTCAGTGTGCAAACATCAGCCACCGCCTCTCCTCCCGCCCTGCCACCGACAGCAGCTCAAACACCGAGCCCAAGGAAGCAGCACCAGGAAGCTCTCGTGTCCCAAGAGGAGGGCAGAGTGTGGTGGGTGCCTTGGGGAGCGGGTGCAAGGGGCCATGGGGTGCAGTGGTGAGTCTTGGGAGAACCCTATGCCCGCTAAGCAAACTTGCTGACCTCATGTGCAATGCAGGAGGCTGTCCTGTAGAGCTGAAGTAAAATTCCAGGGCCAGAAAGTATGAAATAGGAATCAGGCCTTAGTGTGGTGGCACTACCCTTTGGAGTGCCCTCTGATTCCATATGAGACAGGCGCCAGCTCTGTGGGGGGGAGAATTGGTCCTTTCAGTGCTTGTGTGTGTGAGAGAGAGAGACAGAGAAGCTGGAGACACAGAGACATGCCTGCTCTATACTGGATTTGGGGGCTGCCCTGGCAACCGGATGGGAAAGCAAGATCTGTTGGAGTGTTAATGCTGTGAGACCCTCCATCCTATGCTCAGGTTGTATGTGTAAATAAAGTCATACAGTGGTACCTCGGGATGTGAACGGGATCTGTTCCGGAGCCCCGTTCGCATCCTGAACAGAATGTAAGACACGACAGTGCGTCTGCGCATGCGTGGGTCACATTTTGTCACTTCCGTGCATGCGCATGATGTCATTTTTAGCATCTACGCATGCGTGAGCGGTGAAACCTAGAAGTAACGCACTCCGTTACTTCCGGGTCGCCGTGGAGCGCAACCCAAAAGCACTCAACCTAAAGTGTATTTATCCTGAGGTATGACTGTATATCCTAAAAACCCCACAGTCTCTACAGTGGTACCTCGGGTTAAGTACTTAATTCGTTCTGGAGGTCGATTCTTAACCTGAAACTGTTCTTAACCTGAAGCACCGCTTTAGCTAACGGGGCCTCCTGCTGCCGCCGCGCCGCCAGAGCACGATTTCTGTTCTCATCCTGAAGCAAAGTTCTTAACCCGAGGTACTATTTCTGGGTTAGCGGAGTCTGTAACCTGAAGCGTCTGTAACCCAAGGTACCACTGTACTGATCTTCATTCCAAGGGAACTAAACCCTGGGTATGTTGGAACTGCTGGAGTCTTTTGACACCTGGAGATTACAGTTGCACACCATCTGATTGATTCAATATGCTAGATGCCACTGTTATGTATTCTGTGAAACCAAAGTACACTGAATGTCCATTGCAACAATCAATTTTCCTTTATGGTTATTTTTAATGTGTTATAACCCACTCTAAACATTGTTTCCACAATGGAAGGTTAGGGATAGAAATACTCTCTGTAACAAACAACTGCAACATTTTCCCTACCCACGGCCATATTTGTTGCCCTCCTCTGAACCCGTCCCAGTTTCTCCCATTTGCTTCTTGAAGTGCAGTGGCCAGAATTAAAGAGTATTAGAGTAGCAGTTATGACCTCCAGGCCACTTTATTCCCTTTAAAAGGTTTCTAGGCCACCTTTCAACTGATGTTTTGATGGCAGCGCACACAATGAAACAAGCAGTAAGAAAACTTAATTAAAACATAACAATGAGAAAAACAGTGGCAGAAGCAGAATAAAACGAAGCAATAAAATCAGGAATAGCAGACATTTAATTAGCCATGAAAAGCTGGAAGAATAGAGCCATCTTCACCTGACAGCTAAAAAACAGCAAAACAAACTTGATGCCAGCTGGTGTTCCTGGGAAGAGCATTCTGCAACCTGAGCGCCATCACTGCAAAGACCCTTTCTCCAGTCACCACACCCATTACACTTCCGACGGTTCCACGGGCTTCCTCTAGCCATCTTAACAAAACAACAGAGAAACAGGCACTTTAGGGAGCAGCTGGTCCTTCAGGCCTCTCTTGCTCTGTTAAAGATCCATGTAATAAGACTCCCCATTGCCTCACTGTAAGCGTTTTCTCATTTTTGTATCTCCAGTGCTGTTATCTTTAGCAGGAATTATTAATAATAAAAAAGAGAAGTCCGTCATTCCAGCAAAACTTCTCTATGCCCAGTGTTTGCCAAGGACAAGTAGGCATTTCATGGCTAATTAAAGTTCCCTTTCCGTTGGAATGACGGTGCTGCAGGCAAGGCCCTCAGTTGGAGATGGTATCTGATAGATGAGATGACAGGCCTTTGCTGGACCAAATAACAGCATCACACAATTTTCTCCTCCACTATCTAATTCCCCAGTGAGCTCCCCATCTAATTTGACGGAATAATACCCTCCTTCCTATGACAGCAGAAACAAGCCCAGTAATTGATGCACAAGTATTCTTGTGCAATTATCAAGCCAGGGGTTTCCCTTCCTAGAAAATGTGCTCCCCACCCACACGGGTCTCACCAAACAAATTGTTTTCTAGGCTTTAGCCACTGAGCTTGCCTGTGCACTGTGGAACCGAGGGTGGGTGCCCCCTGCACCTCGTCACTTGGGGTGGGAAGCGCATCCCTGTTTCCTTGGGGCTCATACAGTCCTGACATGTCACACCAGCACTGGGCCGTGCTGAGTAAATCAGGAAGCATCTTACAAACTGTAAACATTGTCTCCCAGATTTTGTGCACATATTAGTGCCAGGGATACCAGCTGGATGTGAATGCTGCATTGCTTTCAGTGGGATGTGTGTCCCTTATCATTTGTTTGCTGGTTTGTTTAAAACATTTTAAAGCTGATTTTCAGGGGAGTCCAGCCATGGAAGTAAGCAATAGTGGTTAGTGGAGTAGGATCCCCAGGTAGCCCCACATGTCCTGTTTCGTTATTGGTCCTGGCAGCTGTGTATGGGCCAGGTAATCTCAGGTATGAAACATCTGCATGAGTGAGTTATTGCAAACAAAACCAGGTTCTGGAAATTTCCTGAAGAGCAGCAAAGTGAAAAGCACTGTGTCTCTTTAAATTTGAGTCTTCCCAAACAATTATAATTTATAATCCTTTCCCTTATCTGATATTCCTTAGGAAAGACACGCATATAGCCTTGAGCTAGAACTCCAACTTGGCTTTTAAATGCAAATATTTTAACAAGTATAACACAGAGAAGCATGAACTATCAATTATTCCTAGTAGGCATATGTAAAACATCTTGTTTATCACCCCACCTCCCCCCACCCACCCCACCCCGTGATCAAAGCCAAATTAAGACAGAGAAAATAAAAAGGTAACATTGCAGAGTGAAAGATTGTATTTTGCTTTCTGTTTTGTTGTATTTTAAGGAAGCATTTGTTTGTCTCAGCAGTTCTGACATATTTTTTCAATGGGAAACATTTTTTTAGAGCAGTTCATGGAAACAGGGGATAGGGAGATAACTGTATTGGGATTGTCTATGCTGAGATCATTCCCAGGACACACCAGCTGTCCAGGGAAGTATATGTGGGGTTTGCAGAACAAGTTCAGAATTCATATGTAGTTAGAGAACTTTGGCTTTCTGGAAATCTTTGCTTCAAAAAATCTCAAGTTGCTAGTCCTTATGATTCTGGAGGTAAATGTAGGAGTATCTGAGTGTTCCATTGATGTTGTCGGCATCCATCTGAGTCAAGAGTGTGTCTCTGGGGGTGAAGTCAAATCACTACTTTATCAGCACTGAAGTGATCTCTTCGGGGCGCAAGCCTGAGCAGTGTGTATGGAGGCCCTGGACTGCCCAGACAGCAAGAACCCCCTCTCAGCCTTGCTGATGTGGTCCAAAGGAAAGCAGAGCAATACATTTTGCACCAGCTTGGCTGCAAAAATTACCAGAAGGAGGCGTCCAAGACACCATCCAACCGTCTCAGGGACTCTATTCCACTTGTCTGCTCAGTCCGCTGAAGCCTGTCTTCATAGGCAGGGGAAGTCCCAAATTCATCAAGACTTGAGACCCATCAGATATCTTCCCCTGGTTTAGCCAGCCATTGAAAGCTGTGTCTTGGGGTGTGGCCACTGTTGCACGCTGATAGCTTCTAGGAGTCACTGGTGAGAGTTGAGTGCAGGGTGAGGAGCAAAGATAGACAAACTAACCCAAAAGGAGCATGATGTGCCCCCCCCCCTGAATGACTACCCCTCCCCTAACATCTCATACACCCCATCAACTGAGCAGAAACTTACAAAATCTCAATGAACATCTAGTGTGGTGTAGTGGTTAGGAGCAGTAGACTTGTAACCTGGTGAACCAGGTTTGCTTCCCCGCTCCTCCACATGCAACTGCTAGGTGAACATGGGCTAGTCACACTTCTCTGAAGTCTCTCAGCCCCACTCACCTCACAGAGTGTTTGTTGTGGGGAAGGAAGGGAAAGGAAAACGTTAGCCGCTTTGAGACTCCTTCGGGTAGTGATAAAGCGGGATATCAAATCCAAACTCTTCTTCTTCTTCTAGTGATCAAGGAAGAGGAAAGTATCAAGCTTTTACTCCTTCTATAGCCACTGTTTCTTGGCACCTGCCATTACAACATTTTAAATTTGGGGAAACTGCTTTGGAAGCAGAGTACTTTGCCTATCACCCAACCAACGTTCTACAATCTGAACATCTACAGTAGATATAGAGACTTCACTGCAGTATCTCCCTCCAGTGACATCCAGTGAGTCTGCCTAGTAGAACCTGAAATGAAATTTTAGCAGTTGGCCACCTTAGAAAAAGGTGGGCAGTAAGTCTTCTGACTGACTGAGGATTGATTGATATTTGACATTGGGGTGGGGGGAGAAATCCATTAAGTGGGCTCTAGTCTACAAAGGTCAATGTTAATCTGGGGCAGCAGAAAGAAGCTCCAGAATCCCGATCTACTGATAGATCTCTGGATGATTTGAAATAGATCAACAAAGATGTCTGACTTGCTTAACAACAAAGTACAGCAACAAAATGAATACCCCCCCCCCAATTATATTGGTGAAATGAATGCACCAACAGGTGTTGGTGGGCAGAAGGGGGATTGTGAGCTCTGTTCAGTGCTGGTACTCAAAACAAATTCCTGAGCTCAGGGTTATTTGAGTTTATGTCTTTCAAACCTGTCTCTGAGGCTTGGTGAAGCTCATGGTTCAAGTAAAATTCAATGCCGTTCAAACCAAGTATTCCTTGAGGGCACTCGTAAGTGACAATTGTCAATCTGATATCAAGAGCGATGATTTCAATACCAGGCTGATAGCTCTGTTGTTGTTGTGTTGGAATCATGCAGTTTAAAAGGCATTACATTATAAAGATGTCTGCAAATGTGACATGGAGGCTGACAACACCAGCCCTGCCGTGTGGGAATCCCTTGTAGATGATGCAGTGCCTGGAGACAATCAGTCAGATTGTGTGTCCACAACAGTAACCAGAGGAGGAATGACTGGTGGGAGGAGCTCAGAAGGAAGAAATGCCATGGCACACCTGCATCAGCACAACCAGGCACCCTCATCTGCCCCAGCTGCAACAAAACATGTCTCTCCCATATCAGTCTCCACAGACACATCAGGGGCTGTAACTTCACCCCCAAAAGTGCAAGCCTGCATTGTGTCCCAAGACAGATGGGTGCCAACCCACAAATTATCTTTAACGGTCCACAGAATATTATTTCAAAATCACTACTCACTGAGACAAACGAATCATAGACTTTAAAAGTGTATATCTCCCAACTTCATTCACAACATTCTCCACCAGATATATGATTCCTACTTCCCACACAAGAAGAAAAGAAGATGACTTTGGGGTCAGGCAAAAGGCCCCTCTAGTCCAGCACTCTGTTCTCAAAATGGCCAACCAGACGTCTCTGGGAAGCTCAGTGTGACTGCCTGGGGCTCCCAGGCAGTCTCCCGTCCAGGTTCTGATCACATCCAGATCAGCTTAGCTTCGGCAAGGTGCTCCAGGATCCTTGCAGTTCATAGTCCACCCCCTGTAGTCCATCCAATTCACCCATCACAAGTGTAGGCACTTTGCTAGTGATTACTACAATGCTGATTTACCTTACGCAGGTGTTGTTTGCATTACTGAGATATTAAAGACACAAAGCCCTTTGAGGAGTGGATCCACTTCCATGTGTTCCCTACTTTTTACTTTGGGGTTCAAAAATCCTGGATTTGGAACAATATTCTAATAGCATTATAGGATAGTGGAAGACATCCACAGGATAGCAGGGTTTTCCACCAAAGAGAAAATGGGCTGTTGAAGTACAATATATTGTTGTTTCTATTAATGATAATAATAATAATTGCATTTTTTTCACAAAAATTGACCCTAGTGACCCAAAGCTACTTCCAAGGTAATGTAAGTCCAGCCCTCATCAGTTTGTGGAGCAATAAAATACTCCAGTTGTTCCTGGTAGAATTATTGTTCTGCAAATAGAGCATGTATGTGTGTGTGTACGCGTGTGTATATATACACACTAGCCTGGGAACTTCCTCTCTGCCCAGAACATTGGAGGCTATACACCATACCTCCTCAACAGTATTTATAGGAACTCAAACACTGAGATCCTGCTCTGTTCCAGTAACAAGAAGCCGAAAGCACCAGCCTGAAGATGACGAGTGAGACCTCGTCGAAACGTCGCCTAGACACCCCAACTTTTACACGGGAAGATACCCGAGGACACCAAAACCTGCATTCCTGTACCCGTGAAAATCTACGAAAGCATATATATATATATATATATATCATTAGTGCCAATCCACAGCTTCCTGTGGTTTT
>NW_027554697.1:32500-37500 GCF_964188315.1 Podarcis muralis
CGCCAGGCGGCCGCTGGCAGGCAGGCAGGCAGGCAGGCAGGCAGGCAGGCAGGGAGCGTGGACGTCCCCTGCCTGCCTGCCTTCTTCCAGGTAGACCGTGTAAGAACCTGGCGCTTTGTATAGAATCGGCAGGCGGCCGCAGGCAGGCAGGCAGGCAGGCAGGCAGGCAGGCAGGGAGCGTGGACGTCCCCTGCCTGCCTGCCTTCTTCCAGGTAGACCGTGTAAGAACCTGGCGCTTTGTATAGAAGCGCCCGCTTCGTATAGAATCGCCAGGCGGCCGCAGGCAGGCAGGCAGGCAGGCAGGCAGGCAGGCAGGCAGGCAGGGAGCGTGGACGTCCCCTGCCTGCCTGCCTTCTTCCAGGTAGACCGTGTAAGAACTTGGCGCTTTGTATAGAAGCGCCAGGCGGCCGCAGGCAGGCAGGCAGGCAGGCAGGCAGGCAGGCAGGCAGGCAGGGAGCGTGGACGTCCCCTGCCTGCCTGCCTTCTTCCAGGTAGACCGTGTAAGAACCTGGCGCTTTGTATAGAAGCGCCAGGCGGCCGCAGGCAGGCAGGCAGGCAGGCAGGCAGGCAGGCAGGGAGCGTGGACGTCCCAGGCCTGCCTGCCTTCTTCCAGGTAGACCGTGTAAGAACCTGGCGCTTTGTATAGAATCGCCAGGCGGCCGCAGGCAGGCAGGCAGGCAGGCAGGCAGGCAGGCAGGCAGGGAGCGTGGACGTCCCCTGCCTGCCTGCCTTCTTCCGGGTAGACCGTGTAAGAACCTGGCGCTTCGTATAGAAGCGTCAGGCCGCCGCAGGAAGGCAGGCAGGCAGGCAGGCAGGGAGCGTGGACGTCCCCTGCCTGCCTGCCTTCTTCCAGGTAGACCGTGTAAGAACCTGGCGCTTCGTATAGAAGCGTCAGGCCGCCGCAGGAAGGCAGGCAGGCAGGCAGGCAGGCAGGCAGGCAGGCAGGCAGGCAGGGAGCGTGGACGTCCCAGGCCTGCCTGCCTGCCTGCCTGCCTGCCTGCCTGCCTGCCTGCCTGCCTGCCTGCCTGCCTGCCTCCCCCCCCCCGGTAGACCGGGTAATAACCTGGCCCTTTTTTTAGGAGCGCCCTCGTGTGGCCAGCATGGTAAGGGCAGGGCAGCCGTCTTCCTCCTCTTCTTCTTCTTCTTCTTCTTCTTCTTCTTCTTCTTCTTCTTCTTCTTCTTCTCCTCCTCCTCCTCCTCCTCCTCCTCCTCCTCCTCCTCCTCCTCCTTTGTCGTATCCCCACTGTTGTCAAGATCATGCGTGCATGCGTCTGTGCATTCGAGCGGTCGAAATGGGGGATGCGTGAGTGTTTGTGTGTGCGTTGGCATTCCTGCCCGCCCGCCCGCCGCCGCCCTCTCTCTCCGTTATCTATTTTGGGTCTGTCTCTCTCTCCCCCACCCGCAAGCACATCGCCACGACAAACCACGACATCGCCAAGGGCGGCGTTCGTGGCGACAGCTGCCGTAGACCTCGGTGAGTTTGATGGAGGAGACGGGTGGGTTGGGGTGGGGCGGGGCGTGCCTTCGTGCGTACGTGCGTACGTCCTTGCAGGGAGGGCAAGGGATCAACCTTGGCGATGTCGTGGGCAGGGGTGGTTTCCTTGGTGTGCGTGTGTGCACGTTGGAGTGATATCTTGTGTCCATCTCTCTGTCCCTGTCTGTCTCCCCTGCACACAAGCGTGTGTGCGGTGTACTTGGCTCCTGTGTCTCTGTCTCTCTCCCCCCACACAAGCAAATGCTGTGTTTGACTGTAAGCTTAGTGTGAGAGAGAAATTTTGTGCCCTTCTGTCTCTCTCTCCTCTCCCGCAAACGACTTTTTGTCTTTGTGTGTGCGTTTGTGTGTGTTTTTGTGTGTGTGTGTGTGTGTGTGTGTGTGTGAGAGAGAGAGAGAGAGAGAGAGAGAGAGAGAGAGAGAGAGAGAGACGAGAGACAGAGAGATTTGGTTTCTGCCTGCCTGCCTCTGCGCGCCTCTCTCTCTCTCTCTCTCTCTCTCTCTCTCTCTCTCTCTCTCTCGTCTTTCTCTCTCGTCTCTCTCTCTCCCTCTCCCTCTTTCCCTCCCTCCCCCCCCCACAATCAAGTGTGTGTGAGAGCGCACGAGTGATTTGGTGCTTGTCTTTCTGTATCCCTGTGTCTCTGCATGCTCCCCCTCCCACAAAGGAACGCCCGCCCGCCAAGACTTTTCTCCCTTGCCGTCCCTGCAAGGACGGACGCACGCACGCATGAACGCACGCCCTCACCCGTCCCCTCCATCGCCTACCTGCTGCACTGCCGCCAAGCGGCGGTCTACAAAGTCACCGAGTTCTACGGTAGCTGTCGCCACGAACCCCACCCACCCTTGGCGATGTCGTCGGGTTACAGCGACCACGTAGACCTGGAGGCTACATAGGGGGGGGGGCGCGCGCGCGGGCCGGTAGACCGGGAAGTCCTACGCCCTCCACAGTAGACCGGCAAGACGCAGCCTCTCCGGCGGGTAGACCGGGGCCCCGGCGAGTAGATTGTCCGACCGGGAAGCCCCCACGGCCGCGGAGGTAGACCGGCAAACTCCAGCCGTCGGGGCCGGTAGACCGGAGGGGAGCCGACGGCCGGGAGACCGGGCAATGGCGCCAGCCCCTCCGGCCGGGAGACCGTGCTTCCCGAGGTCCGGCGCCCAGTAGACCGGCCAGCGGTTCTGCGCCGTGCTCCAGGTAGTCCGGCAGAGCCGCGCTTTCGGGTGGGTAGACCGGGAAGCCGCATGTTCTCTGAGGAAGACAGGCAAGACCCGGCCTGCCTGGCTGGTAGACCGGAGGGGAGACGAGGGCCAGGAGGCCGGGCAACGCCGCTGGCTCCTCTGGCGGGTAGACAGGGCTTCCCGAGGCCCGGGGCCCAGTAGACCGGCCAGCCGTTCAGTGCCGTGCGCCAGGTGGTCCGGCAGAGCCTCTCTTTCCGGGGGGTAGACCGGGAAGACCCGGCGAGCTCGGAGGAAGACCGGCAAACCCAAGCCTTCCCGGACGGTAGACCGGAGGGGAGCCGAGGGCCGGGAGACCGGGCAACGCCGTCTGCCCCTCCGGCGGGTCGACCGGGAAGCTTCCCTTCCTCGGAGGTAGACCGGCAGGACCCAGTCTCCACGGCCCGCAGAGCCCAGGGCCGGGAGACTGGGCACCGCTGACAGCCCCGGGCCAGACCTTCGGTCGGCAGACCGGGAGGCCCCCTTGTTCTCGGAAGGGGCCCGGCAAGGCCCAGCCTCCGCAGTCGGCAGACCGGGGGGGACTCCGTTCGCAGGCCCGGCCGCCGCCGGGAGGACCGGGCCCCTCGCGAGTAGACCGGGCGGTCGGCGGGCCTCCGGCAGGGCAGACCGGGGAGGACCGGGAAGCCCCAGCCGCCTCGGCCGGGCGGAGAACGGGGGGACCGGCAGCGGACAGACCTCCCAGCGGTAGACCGGGAAAGCTTTCCGTCCTCGGAAGGGGACCGCCACGTCCCAGCTTCCCTGGCCAGCTCCTCCGGCGGGGAGCTAGATCCGGCCGCCCCCCCCCCGGAAAACGGCCAGCGCTTCCCCTCCTTCCGCCGGGAAGACCGGCCCACCCGCCCCCGCTTGCCGGCCGGTAGACCGGGGCCACCGGCAACCTCGCCCCTGGACCGGGCAGGGGCCGGACCCACACAGACGCCTGTCCGGAAGCCTGCCCTTCCCCGGCCTTCGCACCCTCCGCCAACCGCTCTCGCCTCGCCTCCCTCCGCCTCCCTTTTCGGAGGTAGACCGGCAAGCCCCAGTCTCCCCGGCCCCGGCTAGTAGACCGGGCAGCGGTACCAGTCCGGCCGTCAGGTGGACCGGCACTTCCCAGCCCCAAGCAGGGGAGACCGGGAAGCCGTCTGTCCTCGAGGTAGAGCTGGAAGCCCCAGCCCGGCAGGCAGGCAGGCAGGCAGGCAGGCAGGCAGGCAGGCGTGAGCGTGGACGCGAGGAGCCCACCGGGCCTCCGTCGGGACGACCGGGAAGTCTCCCTTCCTCGGAGGTAGACCGGCAAGACCCAGCCACCCCGGCCGGCAGACTGGAGGGGAGCCCAGGGCCGGGAGACCGGGGTGACCGTGGACGCGAGAAGCAGACTGGGCCTTCGCTGGGTAGACCGGGAGGCCGCCCGTTCCCTGAAGGGGGCCGGCAAGGCCAGGCCTCCCCGGCCGGACGGCAGACTGGGGGGACAGCGGTCGCAGGCCCGCCCGGGAAGACCGGGGCCCTCGCGAGTAGACCGGGCGGTCGGCAGGCCTCCGGCGGGTAGACCGGGGAGGACCGCAAAGCCCCAGCCGCAGGAAGAACGGGCCACGCTGCCGGCCCCTCCGACCGACCGGCGGGGAGCTAGACCCGGCCGCCCCCCCCCCGCCCCAGGAAAACGGCCAGCGCTTCCGCTCCTTCCGCCGGGAAGACCGGCCGAGCCACCCCCGCTTGCCGGCCGGTAGACCGGGGCCGCCGGCAACCTCGCCTCCTGGACCGGGCAGGGGCCGGACCCACGCCCGGAAGCCTGCCCTTCGCCCGCCTCCGCCCGTCGCCGAGAAGCAGAGGCCGGGCGCCGGGAACGGTCTACCGCCGCCCCGGAGCATGGGTAGACCGGCACGACCGGGGAGCCGCGGAGCCTCTTGCCGGAGTGAGCCTGCCGCGTCTGGCCGCCAGGGGCTTCCGAGACGCCGGCCTCTCGCGGCGCCGGCGCCCGGGCCCGCGCCCGGGCGCACGGGTAGACCGGCACGACCGGGGTTTCACGGAGCCTTTTGCCGGAGTGAGCCTGCCGCGTCTGGCCGCCAGGGGCTTCCGAGACGCCGGCCTCTCGCGGCGCCGGCGCCGGTGCCCGAGACGCCGTCCGCTCTCGCCGGGCAAGGACGGCATGCGCGCGGAGATTTCTGGCGACAGGGTTTTCAGGACCCTCTGGAGAACCGCAGACGACCCAACCGCGCTCCCCGGCCAGTGTGGACCCACGGCGGGGGCAGGCGCGGCGTCTGACGCGGTACTTCTGGTTGAACCGAAGACGACCCAACCGCGCTCC
>NW_027554697.1:50000-52500 GCF_964188315.1 Podarcis muralis
CCATCGCCTACCTGCTGCACTGCCGCCAAGCGGCGGTCTACAAAGTCACCGAGTTCTACGGTAGCTGTCGCCACGAACCCCACCCACCCTTGGCGATGTCGTCGGGTTACAGCGACCACGTAGACCTGGAGGCTACATAGGGGGGGGGGCGCGCGCGCGGGCCGGTAGACCGGGAAGTCCTACGCCCTCCACAGTAGACCGGCAAGACGCAGCCTCTCCGGCGGGTAGACCGGGGCCCCGGCGAGTAGATTGTCCGACCGGGAAGCCCCCACGGCCGCGGAGGTAGACCGGCAAACTCCAGCCGTCGGGGCCGGTAGACCGGAGGGGAGCCGACGGCCGGGAGACCGGGCAATGGCGCCAGCCCCTCCGGCCGGGAGACCGTGCTTCCCGAGGTCCGGCGCCCAGTAGACCGGCCAGCGGTTCTGCGCCGTGCTCCAGGTAGTCCGGCAGAGCCGCGCTTTCGGGTGGGTAGACCGGGAAGCCGCATGTTCTCTGAGGAAGACAGGCAAGACCCGGCCTGCCTGGCTGGTAGACCGGAGGGGAGACGAGGGCCAGGAGGCCGGGCAACGCCGCTGGCTCCTCTGGCGGGTAGACAGGGCTTCCCGAGGCCCGGGGCCCAGTAGACCGGCCAGCCGTTCAGTGCCGTGCGCCAGGTGGTCCGGCAGAGCCTCTCTTTCCGGGGGGTAGACCGGGAAGACCCGGCGAGCTCGGAGGAAGACCGGCAAACCCAAGCCTTCCCGGACGGTAGACCGGAGGGGAGCCGAGGGCCGGGAGACCGGGCAACGCCGTCTGCCCCTCCGGCGGGTCGACCGGGAAGCTTCCCTTCCTCGGAGGTAGACCGGCAGGACCCAGTCTCCACGGCCCGCAGAGCCCAGGGCCGGGAGACCGGGCACCGCTGACAGCCCCGGGCCAGACCTTCGGTCGGCAGACCGGGAGGCCCCCTTGTTCTCGGAAGGGGCCCGGCAAGGCCCAGCCTCCGCAGTCGGCAGACCGGGGGGGACTCCGTTCGCAGGCCCGGCCGCCGCCGGGAGGACCGGGCCCCTCGCGAGTAGACCGGGCGGTCGGCGGGCCTCCGGCAGGGCAGACCGGGGAGGACCGGGAAGCCCCAGCCGCCTCGGCCGGGCGGAGAACGGGGGGACCGGCAGCGGACAGACCTCCCAGCGGTAGACCGGGAAAGCTTTCCGTCCTCGGAAGGGGACCGCCACGTCCCAGCTTCCCTGGCCAGCTCCTCCGGCGGGGAGCTAGATCCGGCCGCCCCCCCCCCCGGAAAACGGCCAGCGCTTCCCCTCCTTCCGCCGGGAAGACCGGCCCACCCGCCCCCGCTTGCCGGCCGGTAGACCGGGGCCACCGGCAACCTCGCCCCTGGACCGGGCAGGGGCCGGACCCACACAGACGCCTGTCCGGAAGCCTGCCCTTCCCCGGCCTTCGCACCCTCCGCCAACCGCTCTCGCCTCGCCTCCCTCCGCCTCCCTTTTCGGAGGTAGACCGGCAAGCCCCAGTCTCCCCGGCCCCGGCTAGTAGACCGGGCAGCGGTACCAGTCCGGCCGTCAGGTGGACCGGCACTTCCCAGCCCCAAGCAGGGGAGACCGGGAAGCCGTCTGTCCTCGAGGTAGAGCTGGAAGCCCCAGCCCGGCAGGCAGGCAGGCAGGCAGGCAGGCAGGCAGGCGTGAGCGTGGACGCGAGGAGCCCACCGGGCCTCCGTCGGGACGACCGGGAAGTCTCCCTTCCTCGGAGGTAGACCGGCAAGACCCAGCCACCCCGGCCGGCAGACTGGAGGGGAGCCCAGGGCCGGGAGACCGGGGTGACCGTGGACGCGAGAAGCAGACTGGGCCTTCGCTGGGTAGACCGGGAGGCCGCCCGTTCCCTGAAGGGGGCCGGCAAGGCCAGGCCTCCCCGGCCGGACGGCAGACTGGGGGGACAGCGGTCGCAGGCCCGCCCGGGAAGACCGGGGCCCTCGCGAGTAGACCGGGCGGTCGGCAGGCCTCCGGCGGGTAGACCGGGGAGGACCGCAAAGCCCCAGCCGCAGGAAGAACGGGCCACGCTGCCGGCCCCTCCGACCGACCGGCGGGGAGCTAGACCCGGCCGCCCCCCCCCCGCCCCAGGAAAACGGCCAGCGCTTCCGCTCCTTCCGCCGGGAAGACCGGCCGAGCCACCCCCGCTTGCCGGCCGGTAGACCGGGGCCGCCGGCAACCTCGCCTCCTGGACCGGGCAGGGGCCGGACCCACGCCCGGAAGCCTGCCCTTCGCCCGCCTCCGCCCGTCGCCGAGAAGCAGAGGCCGGGCGCCGGGAACGGTCTACCGCCGCCCCGGAGCATGGGTAGACCGGCACGACCGGGGAGCCGCGGAGCCTCTTGCCGGAGTGAGCCTGCCGCGTCTGGCCGCCAGGGGCTTCCGAGACGCCGGCCTCTCGCGGCGCCGGCGCCCGGGCCCGCGCCCGGGCGCACGGGTAGACCGGCACGACCGGGGTTTCACGGAGCCTTTTGCCGGAGTGAGCCTGCCGC
>NW_027554697.1:65000-67500 GCF_964188315.1 Podarcis muralis
GGTGGGGCGGGGCGTGCCTTCGTGCGTACGTGCGTACGTCCTTGCAGGGAGGGCAAGGGATCAACCTTGGTGATGTCGTGGGCAGGGGTGGTTTCCTTGGTGTGCGTGTGTGCACGTTGGAGTGATATCTTGTGTCCATCTCTCTGTCCCTGTCTGTCTCCCCTGCACACAAGCGTGTGTGCGGTGTACTTGGCTCCTGTGTCTCTGTCTCTCTCCCCCCACACAAGCAAATGCTGTGTTTGACTGTAAGCTTAGTGTGAGAGAGAAATTTTGTGCCCTTCTGTCTCTCTCTCCTCTCCCGCAAACGACTTTTTGTCTTTGTGTGTGCGTTTGTGTGTGTTTTTGTGTGTGTGTGTGTGTGTGTGTGTGTGTGTGTGTGTGAGAGAGAGAGAGAGAGAGAGAGAGAGAGAGAGAGAGAGAGAGAGAGACGAGAGACAGAGAGATTTGGTTTCTGCCTGCCTGCCTCTGCGCGCCTCTCTCTCTCTCTCTCTCTCTCTCTCGTCTTTCTCTCTCGTCTCTCTCTCTCCCTCTCCCTCTTTCCCTCCCTCCCCCCCCCACAATCAAGTGTGTGTGAGAGCGCACGAGTGATTTGGTGCTTGTCTTTCTGTATCCCTGTGTCTCTGCATGCTCCCCCTCCCACAAAGGAACGCCCGCCCGCCAAGACTTTTCTCCCTTGCCGTCCCTGCAAGGACGGACGCACGCACGCATGAACGCACGCCCTCACCCGTCCCCTCCATCGCCTACCTGCTGCACTGCCGCCAAGCGGCGGTCTACAAAGTCACCGAGTTCTACGGTAGCTGTCGCCACGAACCCCACCCACCCTTGGCGATGTCGTCGGGTTACAGCGACCACGTAGACCTGGAGGCTACATAGGGGGGGGGGCGCGCGCGCGGGCCGGTAGACCGGGAAGTCCTACGCCCTCCACAGTAGACCGGCAAGACGCAGCCTCTCCGGCGGGTAGACCGGGGCCCCGGCGAGTAGATTGTCCGACCGGGAAGCCCCCACGGCCGCGGAGGTAGACCGGCAAACTCCAGCCGTCGGGGCCGGTAGACCGGAGGGGAGCCGACGGCCGGGAGACCGGGCAATGGCGCCAGCCCCTCCGGCCGGGAGACCGTGCTTCCCGAGGTCCGGCGCCCAGTAGACCGGCCAGCGGTTCTGCGCCGTGCTCCAGGTAGTCCGGCAGAGCCGCGCTTTCGGGTGGGTAGACCGGGAAGCCGCATGTTCTCTGAGGAAGACAGGCAAGACCCGGCCTGCCTGGCTGGTAGACCGGAGGGGAGACGAGGGCCAGGAGGCCGGGCAACGCCGCTGGCTCCTCTGGCGGGTAGACAGGGCTTCCCGAGGCCCGGGGCCCAGTAGACCGGCCAGCCGTTCAGTGCCGTGCGCCAGGTGGTCCGGCAGAGCCTCTCTTTCCGGGGGGTAGACCGGGAAGACCCGGCGAGCTCGGAGGAAGACCGGCAAACCCAAGCCTTCCCGGACGGTAGACCGGAGGGGAGCCGAGGGCCGGGAGACCGGGCAACGCCGTCTGCCCCTCCGGCGGGTCGACCGGGAAGCTTCCCTTCCTCGGAGGTAGACCGGCAGGACCCAGTCTCCACGGCCCGCAGAGCCCAGGGCCGGGAGACCGGGCACCGCTGACAGCCCCGGGCCAGACCTTCGGTCGGCAGACCGGGAGGCCCCCTTGTTCTCGGAAGGGGCCCGGCAAGGCCCAGCCTCCGCAGTCGGCAGACCGGGGGGGACTCCGTTCGCAGGCCCGGCCGCCGCCGGGAGGACCGGGCCCCTCGCGAGTAGACCGGGCGGTCGGCGGGCCTCCGGCAGGGCAGACCGGGGAGGACCGGGAAGCCCCAGCCGCCTCGGCCGGGCGGAGAACGGGGGGACCGGCAGCGGACAGACCTCCCAGCGGTAGACCGGGAAAGCTTTCCGTCCTCGGAAGGGGACCGCCACGTCCCAGCTTCCCTGGCCAGCTCCTCCGGCGGGGAGCTAGATCCGGCCGCCCCCCCCCCCGGAAAACGGCCAGCGCTTCCCCTCCTTCCGCCGGGAAGACCGGCCCACCCGCCCCCGCTTGCCGGCCGGTAGACCGGGGCCACCGGCAACCTCGCCCCTGGACCGGGCAGGGGCCGGACCCACACAGACGCCTGTCCGGAAGCCTGCCCTTCCCCGGCCTTCGCACCCTCCGCCAACCGCTCTCGCCTCGCCTCCCTCCGCCTCCCTTTTCGGAGGTAGACCGGCAAGCCCCAGTCTCCCCGGCCCCGGCTAGTAGACCGGGCAGCGGTACCAGTCCGGCCGTCAGGTGGACCGGCACTTCCCAGCCCCAAGCAGGGGAGACCGGGAAGCCGTCTGTCCTCGAGGTAGAGCTGGAAGCCCCAGCCCGGCAGGCAGGCAGGCAGGCAGGCAGGCAGGCAGGCAGGCGTGAGCGTGGACGCGAGGAGCCCACCGGGCCTCCGTCGGGACGACCGGGAAGTCTCCCTTCCTCGGAGGTAGACCGGCAAGACCCAGCCACCCCGGC
>NW_027554697.1:80000-82500 GCF_964188315.1 Podarcis muralis
TCTTCTTCTTCTTCTTCTTCTTCTTCTTCTCCTCCTCCTCCTCCTCCTCCTCCTCCTCCTCCTCCTCCTCCTCCTCCTCCTCCTCCTTTGTCGTATCCCCACTGTTGTCAAGATCATGCGTGCATGCGTCTGTGCATTCGAGCGGTCGAAATGGGGGATGCGTGAGTGTTTGTGTGTGCGTTGGCATTCCTGCCCGCCCGCCCGCCGCCGCCCTCTCTCTCCGTTATCTATTTTGGGTCTGTCTCTCTCTCCCCCACCCGCAAGCACATCGCCACGACAAACCACGACATCGCCAAGGGCGGCGTTCGTGGCGACAGCTGCCGTAGACCTCGGTGAGTTTGATGGAGGAGACGGGTGGGTTGGGGTGGGGCGGGGCGTGCCTTCGTGCGTACGTGCGTACGTCCTTGCAGGGAGGGCAAGGGATCAACCTTGGCGATGTCGTGGGCAGGGGTGGTTTCCTTGGTGTGCGTGTGTGCACGTTGGAGTGATATCTTGTGTCCATCTCTCTGTCCCTGTCTGTCTCCCCTGCACACAAGCGTGTGTGCGGTGTACTTGGCTCCTGTGTCTCTGTCTCTCTCCCCCCACACAAGCAAATGCTGTGTTTGACTGTAAGCTTAGTGTGAGAGAGAAATTTTGTGCCCTTCTGTCTCTCTCTCCTCTCCCGCAAACGACTTTTTGTCTTTGTGTGTGCGTTTGTGTGTGTTTTTTTGTGTGTGTGTGTGTGTGTGTGTGTGTGTGTGTGTGAGAGAGAGAGAGAGAGAGAGAGAGAGAGAGAGAGAGAGAGAGACGAGAGACAGAGAGATTTGGTTTCTGCCTGCCTGCCTCTGCGCGCCTCTCTCTCTCTCTCTCTCTCTCTCTCTCTCTCTCTCTCTCTCGTCTTTCTCTCTCGTCTCTCTCTCTCCCTCTCCCTCTTTCCCTCCCTCCCCCCCCCCCACAATCAAGTGTGTGTGAGAGCGCACGAGTGATTTGGTGCTTGTCTTTCTGTATCCCTGTGTCTCTGCATGCTCCCCCTCCCACAAAGGAACGCCCGCCCGCCAAGACTTTTCTCCCTTGCCGTCCCTGCAAGGACGGACGCACGCACGCATGAACGCACGCCCTCACCCGTCCCCTCCATCGCCTACCTGCTGCACTGCCGCCAAGCGGCGGTCTACAAAGTCACCGAGTTCTACGGTAGCTGTCGCCACGAACCCCACCCACCCTTGGCGATGTCGTCGGGTTACAGCGACCACGTAGACCTGGAGGCTACATAGGGGGGGGGGCGCGCGCGCAGGCCGGTAGACCGGGAAGTCCTACGCCCTCCACAGTAGACCGGCAAGACGCAGCCTCTCCGGCGGGTAGACCGGGGCCCCGGCGAGTAGATTGTCCGACCGGGAAGCCCCCACGGCCGCGGAGGTAGACCGGCAAACTCCAGCCGTCGGGGCCGGTAGACCGGAGGGGAGCCGACGGCCGGGAGACCGGGCAATGGCGCCAGCCCCTCCGGCCGGGAGACCGTGCTTCCCGAGGTCCGGCGCCCAGTAGACCGGCCAGCGGTTCTGCGCCGTGCTCCAGGTAGTCCGGCAGAGCCGCGCTTTCGGGTGGGTAGACCGGGAAGCCGCATGTTCTCTGAGGAAGACAGGCAAGACCCGGCCTGCCTGGCTGGTAGACCGGAGGGGAGACGAGGGCCAGGAGGCCGGGCAACGCCGCTGGCTCCTCTGGCGGGTAGACAGGGCTTCCCGAGGCCCGGGGCCCAGTAGACCGGCCAGCCGTTCAGTGCCGTGCGCCAGGTGGTCCGGCAGAGCCTCTCTTTCCGGGGGGTAGACCGGGAAGACCCGGCGAGCTCGGAGGAAGACCGGCAAACCCAAGCCTTCCCGGACGGTAGACCGGAGGGGAGCCGAGGGCCGGGAGACCGGGCAACGCCGTCTGCCCCTCCGGCGGGTCGACCGGGAAGCTTCCCTTCCTCGGAGGTAGACCGGCAGGACCCAGTCTCCACGGCCCGCAGAGCCCAGGGCCGGGAGACCGGGCACCGCTGACAGCCCCGGGCCAGACCTTCGGTCGGCAGACCGGGAGGCCCCCTTGTTCTCGGAAGGGGCCCGGCAAGGCCCAGCCTCCGCAGTCGGCAGACCGGGGGGGACTCCGTTCGCAGGCCCGGCCGCCGCCGGGAGGACCGGGCCCCTCGCGAGTAGACCGGGCGGTCGGCGGGCCTCCGGCAGGGCAGACCGGGGAGGACCGGGAAGCCCCAGCCGCCTCGGCCGGGCGGAGAACGGGGGGACCGGCAGCGGACAGACCTCCCAGCGGTAGACCGGGAAAGCTTTCCGTCCTCGGAAGGGGACCGCCACGTCCCAGCTTCCCTGGCCAGCTCCTCCGGCGGGGAGCTAGATCCGGCCGCCCCCCCCCCCGGAAAACGGCCAGCGCTTCCCCTCCTTCCGCCGGGAAGACCGGCCCACCCGCCCCCGCTTGCCGGCCGGTAGACCGGGGCCACCGGCAACCTCGCCCCTGGACCGGGCAGGGGCCGGACCCACAC